>NC_084900.1:8767429-9067429 GCF_949316345.1 Pungitius pungitius | reverse complement strand
TCTCCTATTGGTTTACTGATGTTTGTCTCTGTACCATTGAACTTGAGAACAAAGCTGACATTGGTGTTCACTTGATTCCACTGCAGAGTAATACTGGTCTCATCTTGTCCAATAGATTTGAAGGCATCAGCGTTTCGAGGAGCTGAGAAACAACAATAAACAAGAAATTTTATTTCTCTAAAAATGTTAACGAAAGCATTTTTAGCAATTTTTAGTTGGAACATTTACATCCCATTTCAAAAATCGTTGATAGTGATGGTAGTAATAGAAAAAAATAGAAAATTAAAAACTTTCATGCCTTTGTTTTACTGAATAAGTTGAGAAAAATGCCATTTAGTTCCACATTTTCAAACACAGAAAATGTATTTTTTGAACGTTTTCACACTGAAAAAAAAGTGATGACTTGGTGATTAATAACACTGTGCCTATGTTAAAACTGTATTTCTTACCAGTGACTGCAGTAGTGTTGACTCCACTGCTTCTGACACTCTCAAACACAGAGAACAGAGTGAATGTGTACTTATTTCCAGCAGTGAGAGATGACACTGTGTAATTCACTGGTCCATTTCCTATTGGTTTACTGATGTTTGTCTCTGTACCATTGAACTTGAGAACAAAGCTGACATTGGTGTCCACTTGATTCCACTGCAGAGTAATCCTGGTCTCATCTTGTCCGATAGATTTGAAGGCATCAGCGTTTCGAGGAGCTGAGAAACAACAATAAACAAGAAATTTTATTTCTCTAAAAATGTTAACGAAAGCATTTTTAGCAATTTTACGTTGGAACATTTACATCCCATTTCAAAAATCCTTGATAGTGATGGTAGTAATAGAAAAAAATAGAAAATTAAAAACTTTCATGCATTTGTTTTACTGAATAAGTTGAGAAAAATGCCATTTAGTTCCACATTTGCAAACACAGAAAATGTATTTTTTCTAAAGTTTTCACACTGAAGGAAAATGGCTTGGTGATTAACAACACTGTGCCTATGTTAAAACTGTATTTCTTACCAGTGACTGCAGTAGTGTTGACTCCACTGCTTCTGACACTCTCAAACACAGAGAACAGAGTGAATGTGTACTTATTTCCAGCAGTGAGAGATGACACCGTGTAATTCACTGGTCCATTTCCTATTGGTTTACTGATGTTTGTCTCTGTACCATTGAACTTGAGAACAAAGCTGACATTGGTGTCCACTTGATTCCACTGCAGAGTAATCCTGGTCTCATCTTGTCCGATAGATTTGAAGGCATCAGCGTTTCGAGGAGCTGAGAAACAACAATAAACAAGACATTTTATTTCTCCAAAAATGTTAACGAAAGCATTTTTAGCCATTTTACGTTGGAAGATTTACATCCCATTTCAAAAATCCTTGATAGTGATGGCAGTATTAGAAAAAAATAGAAAAGCAAGAACTTTAATGCATTTGTTTTACTGAATAAGTTGAGAAAAATGCCATTTAGTTCCACATTTGCAAACACAGAAAATGTATTTTTTCTAAAGTTTTCACACTGAAGGAAAATGGCTTGGTGATTAACAACACTGTGCCTATGTTAAAACTGTATTTCTTACCAGTGATTGCAGTAGTGTTGACTCCGCTGCTTCTGACACTCTCAAACAGAGAGAACAGAGTGAATGTGTACTCATTTCCAGCAGTGAGAGATGACACCGTGTAATTCACTGGTCCATCTACTATTGGTTTACTGATGTTTGTCTCTGTACCATTGAACTTGAGAACAAAGCTGACATTGGTGTTCACTTGATTCCACTGCAGAGTAATATTGGTCTCATCTTGTCCGATTGATTTGAAGGCATCAGCGTTTCGAGGAGCTGAGAAACAACAATAAACAAGACATTTTATTTCTCTAAAAATGTTAACGAAAGCATTTTTAGCAATTTTACGTTGGAACATTTACATCCCATTTCAAAAATCCTTGATAGTGATGGTAGTAATAGAAAAAAATAGAAAATTAAAAACTTTCATGCATTTGTTTTACTGAATAAGTTGAGAAAAATGCCATTTAGTTCCACATTTGCAAACACAGAAAATGTATTTTTTCTAAAGTTTTCACACTGAAGGAAAAGTAATGGCTTGGTGATTAACAACACTGTGCCTATGTTAAAACTGTATTTCTTACCAGTGACTACAGTCGTGTTGACTCCACTGCTTCTGACACTCTCAAACACAGAGAACAGAGTGAATGTGTACTTATTTCCAGCAGTGAGAGATGACACCGTGTAATTCACTGGTCCATCTCCTATTGGTTTACTGATGTTTGTCTCTGTACCATTGAACTTGAGAACAAAGCTGACATTGGTGTTCACTTGATTCCACTGCAGAGTAATACTGGTCTCATCTTGTCCAATAGATTTGAAGGCATCAGCGTTTCGAGGAGCTGAGAAACAACAATAAACAAGAAATTTTATTTCTCTAAAAATGTTAACGAAAGCATTTTTAGCAATTTTACGTTGGAACATTTACATCCCATTTCAAAAACCCTTGATAGTGATGGTAGTAATAGAAAAAAATAGAAAATTAAAAACTTTCATGCATTTGTTTTACTGAATAAGTTGAGAAAAATGCCATTTAGTTCCACATTTGCAAACACAGAAAATGTATTTTTTTTTACGTTTTCACACTGAAAAAAAAGTGATGGCTTGGTGATTAACAACACTGTGCCTATGTTAAAACTGTATTTCTTACCAGTGACTGCAGTCGTGTTGACTCCACTGCTTCTGACACTCTCAAACACAGAGAACAGAGTGAATGTGTACTTATTTCCAGCAGTAAGAGATGACACAGTGTAATTCACTGGTCCATCTCCTATTGGTTTACTGATGTTTGTCTCTGTACCATTGAACTTGAGAACAAAGCTGACATTGGTGTTCACTTGATTCCACTGCAGAGTAATACTGGTCTCATCTTGTCCGATTGATTTGAAGGCATCAGCGTTTCGAGGAGCTGAGAAACAACAATAAACGAGAAACTTTATTTCTCCAAAAATGTTAACGAAAGAATTTTTAGCCATTTTACGTTGGAAGATTTACATCCCATTTCAAAAATCCTTGATAGTGATGGTAGTAATAGAAAAAAATAGAAAATTAAAAACTTTCATGCCTTTGTTTTACTGAATAAGTTGAGAAAAATGCCGTTTAGTTCCACATTTGCAAACACAGAAAATGTATTTTTTCTAACGTTTTCACACTGAAGAAAAAGTAATGGCTTGGTGATTAACAACACTGTGCCTATGTTAAAACTGTATTTCTTACCAGTGATTGCAGTAGTGTTGACTCCACTGCTTCTGACACTCTCAAACACAGAGAACAGAGTGAATGTGTACTTATTTCCAGCAGTGAGAGATGACACCGTGTAATTCACTGGTCCATCTACTATTGGTTTACTGATGTTTGTCTCTGTACCATTGAACTTGAGAACAAAGCTGACATTGGTGTCCACTTGATTCCACTGCAGAGTAATATTGGTCTCATCTTGTCCGATTGATTTGAAGGCATCAGCGTTTCGAGGAGCTGAGAAACAACAATAAACAATACATTTTATTTCTCTAAAAATGTTAACGAAAGCATTTTTACCAATTTTACGTTGGAACATTTACATCCCATTTCAAAAATCCTTGATAGTGATGGTAGTAATAGAAAAAAATAGAAAATTAAAAACTTTCATGCATTTGTTTTACTGAATAAGTTGAGAAAAATGCCATTTAGTTCCACATTTGCAAACACAGAAAATGTATTTTTTCTAAAGTTTTCACACTGAAGGAAAAGTAATGGCTTGGTGATTAACAACACTGTGCCTATGTTAAAACTGTATTTCTTACCAGTGACTGCAGTAGTGTTGACTCCACTGCTTCTGACACTCTCAAACACAGAGAACAGAGTGAATGTGTACTTATTTCCAGCAGTGAGAGATGACACTGTGTAATTCACTGGTCCATCTCCTATTGGTTTACTGATGTTTGTCTCTGTACCATTGAACTTGAGAACAAAGCTGACATTGGTGTTCACTTGATTCCACTGCATAGTAATATTGGTCTCATCTTGTCCGATTGATTTGAAGGCATCAGCGTTTCGAGGAGCTGAGAAACAACAATAAACGAGAAACTTTTATTTCTTCAAAAATGTTAACAAAAGCATTTTTAGCCATTGTACGTTGGAAGATTTACATCCCATTTCAAAAATCGTTGATAGTGATGGTAGTAATAGAAAAAAATAGAAAATTAAAAACTTTCATGCCTTTGTTTTACTGAATAAGTTGAGAAAAATGCCATTTAGTTCCACATTTTCAAACACAGAAAATGTATTTTTTGAACGTTTTCACACTGAAAAAAAAGTGATGACTTGGTGATTAATAACACTGTGCCTATGTTAAAACTGTATTTCTTACCAGTGACTGCAGTAGTGTTGACTCCACTGCTTCTGACACTCTCAAACACAGAGAACAGAGTGAATGTGTACTTATTTCCAGCAGTGAGAGATGACACTGTGTAATTCACTGGTCCATTTCCTATTGGTTTACTGATGTTTGTCTCTGTACCATTGAACTTGAGAACAAAGCTGACATTGGTGTCCACTTGATTCCACTGCAGAGTAATCCTGGTCTCATCTTGTCCGATAGATTTGAAGGCATCAGCGTTTCGAGGAGCTGAGAAACAACAATAAACAAGAAATTTTATTTCTCTAAAAATGTTAACGAAAGCATTTTTAGCAATTTTACGTTGGAAAATTTACATCCCATTTCAAAAATCCTTGATAGTGATGGTAGTAATAGAAAAAAATAGAAAATTAAAAACTTTCATGCATTTGTTTTACTGAATAAGTTGAGAAAAATGCCATTTAGTTCCACATTTGCAAACACAGAAAATGTATTTTTTCTAAAGTTTTCACACTGAAGGAAAATGGCTTGGTGATTAACAACACTGTGCCTATGTTAAAACTGTATTTCTTACCAGTGACTGCAGTAGTGTTGACTCCACTGCTTCTGACACTCTCAAACACAGAGAACAGAGTGAATGTGTACTTATTTCCAGCAGTGAGAGATGACACCGTGTAATTCACTGGTCCATTTCCTATTGGTTTACTGATGTTTGTCTCTGTACCATTGAACTTGAGAACAAAGCTGACATTGGTGTTCACTTGATTCCACTGCAGAGTAATCCTGGTCTCATCTTGTCCGATTGATTTGAAGGCATCAGCGTTTCGAGGAGCTGAGAAACAACAATAAACGAGACATTTTATTTCTCCAAAAATGTTAACGAAAGCATTTTTAGCCATTTTACGTTGGAAGATTTACATCCCATTTCAAAAATCCTTGATAGTGATGGCAGTATTAGAAAAAAATAGAAAAGCAAGAACTTTAATGCATTTGTTTTACTGAATAAGTTGAGAAAAATGCCATTTAGTTCCACATTTGCAAACACAGAAAATGTATTTTTTCTAAAGTTTTCACACTGAAGGAAAAGTAATGGCTTGGTGATTAACAACACTGTGCCTATGTTAAAACTGTATTTCTTACCAGTGACTACAGTCGTGTTGACTCCACTGCTTCTGACACTCTCAAACACAGAGAACAGAGTGAATGTGTACTTATTTCCAGCAGTGAGAGATGACACCGTGTAATTCACTGGTCCATCTCCTATTGGTTTACTGATGTTTGTCTCTGTACCATTGAACTTGAGAACAAAGCTGACTTTGGTGTTCACTTGATTCCACTGCAGAGTAATATTGGTCTCATCTTGTCCGATTGATTTGAAGGCATCAGCGTTTCGAGGAGCTGAGAAACAACAATAAACGAGAAACTTTATTTCTCCAAAAATGTTAACGAAAGAATTTTTAGCCATTTTACGTTGGAAGATTTACATCCCATTTCAAAAATCCTTGATAGTGATGGTAGTAATAGAAAAAAATAGAAAATTAAAAACTTTCATGCCTTTGTTTTACTGAATAAGTTGAGAAAAATGCCATTTAGTTCCACATTTGCAAACACAGAAAATGTATTTTTTCTAAAGTTTTCACACTGAAGGAAAAGTAATGGCTTGGTGATTAACAACACTGTGCCTATGTTAAAACTGTATTTCTTACCAGTGACTGCAGTAGTGTTGACTCCACTGCTTCTGACACTCTCAAACACAGAGAACAGAGTGAATGTGTACTTATTTCCAGCAGTGAGAGATGACACTGTGTAATTCACTGGTCCATCTCCTATTGGTTTACTGATGTTTGTCTCTGTACCATTGAACTTGAGAACAAAGCTGACATTGGTGTTCACTTGATTCCACTGCAGAGTAATATTGGTCTCATCTTGTCCGATTGATTTGAAGGCATCAGCGTTTGGAGGAGCTGAGAAACAACAATAAACGAGAAACTTTTATTTCTTCAAAAATGTTAACAAAAGCATTTTTAGCCATTGTACGTTGGAAGATTTACATCCCATTTCAAAAATCGTTGATAGTGATGGTAGTAATAGAAAAAAATAGAAAATTAAAAACTTTCATGCCTTCGTTTTACTGAATAAGTTGAGAAAAATGCCATTTAGTTCCACATTTGCAAACACAGAAAATGTATTTTTTCTAAAGTTTTAACCCTGAAGGAAAAGTAATGGCTTGGTGATTAACAACACTGTGCCTATGTTAAAACTGTATTTCTTACCAGTGACTGCAGTAGTGTTGACTCCACTGCTTCTGACACTCTCAAACACAGAGAACAGAGTGAATGTGTACTTATTTCCAGCAGTGAGAGATGACACCGTGTAATTCACTGGTCCGTCTCCTATTGGTTTACTGATGTTTGTCTCTGTACCATTGAACTTGAGAACAAAGCTGACATTGGTGTTTACTTGATTCCACTGCAGAGTAATACTGGTCTCATCTTGTCCGATTGATTTGAAGGCATCAGCATTTCGAGGAGCTGAGAAACAACAATAAACAAGACATTTTATTTCTCCAAAAATGTTAACGAAAGCATTTTTAGCCATTTTACGTTGGAAGATTTACATCCCATTTCAAAAATCCTTGATAGTGATGGCAGTATTAGAAAAAAATAGAAAAGCAAGAACTTTAATGCATTTGTTTTACTGAATAAGTTGAGAAAAATGCCATTTAGTTCCACATTTGCAAACACAGAAAATGTATTTTTTCTAAAGTTTTCACACTGAAGGAAAATGGCTTGGTGATTAACAACACTGTGCCTATGTTAAAACTGTATTTCTTACCAGTGACTGCAGTAGTGTTGACTCCGCTGCTTCTGACACTCTCAAACACAGAGAACAGAGTGAATGTGTACTTATTTCCAGCAGTGAGAGATGACACCGTGTAATTCACTGGTCCATTTCCTATTGGTTTACTGATGTTTGTCTCTGTACCATTGAACTTGAGAACAAAGCTGACATTGGTGTTCACTTGATTCCACTGCAGAGTAATACTGGTCTCATCTTGTCCGATAGATTTGAAGGCATCAGCGTTTCGAGGAGCTGAGAAACAACAATAAACAAGAAATTTTATTTCTCTAAAAATGTTAACGAAAGCATTTTTAGCAATTTTACGTTGGAACATTTACATCCCATTTCAAAAATCCTTGATAGTGATGGTAGTAATAGAAAAAAATAGAAAATTAAAAACTTTCATGCATTTGTTTTACTGAATAAGTTGAGAAAAATGCCATTTAGTTCCACATTTGCAAACACAGAAAATGTATTTTTTCTAAAGTTTTCACACTGAAGGAAAATGGCTTGGTGATTAACAACACTGTGCCTATGTTAAAACTGTATTTCTTACCAGTGACTGCAGTCGTGTTGACTCCACTGCTTCTGACACTCTCAAACACAGAGAACAGAGTGAATGTGTACTTATTTCCAGCAGTAAGAGATGACACAGTGTAATTCACTGGTCCATCTCCTATTGGTTTACTGATGTTTGTCTCTGTACCATTGAACTTGAGAACAAAGCTGACATTGGTGTTCACTTGATTCCACTGCAGAGTAATACTGGTCTCATCTTGTCCGATTGATTTGAAGGCATCAGCGTTTCGAGGAGCTGAGAAACAACAATAAACGAGAAACTTTATTTCTCCAAAAATGTTAACGAAAGAATTTTTAGCCATTTTACGTTGGAAGATTTACATCCCATTTCAAAAATCCTTGATAGTGATGGTAGTAATAGAAAAAAATAGAAAATTAAAAACTTTCATGCCTTTGTTTTACTGAATAAGTTGAGAAAAATGCCGTTTAGTTCCACATTTGCAAACACAGAAAATGTATTTTTTCTAACGTTTTCACACTGAAGAAAAAGTAATGGCTTGGTGATTAACAACACTGTGCCTATGTTAAAACTGTATTTCTTACCAGTGATTGCAGTAGTGTTGACTCCACTGCTTCTGACACTCTCAAACACAGAGAACAGAGTGAATGTGTACTTATTTCCAGCAGTGAGAGATGACACCGTGTAATTCACTGGTCCATCTACTATTGGTTTACTGATGTTTGTCTCTGTACCATTGAACTTGAGAACAAAGCTGACATTGGTGTCCACTTGATTCCACTGCAGAGTAATATTGGTCTCATCTTGTCCGATTGATTTGAAGGCATCAGCGTTTCGAGGAGCTGAGAAACAACAATAAACAATACATTTTATTTCTCTAAAAATGTTAACGAAAGCATTTTTACCAATTTTACGTTGGAACATTTACATCCCATTTCAAAAATCCTTGATAGTGATGGTAGTAATAGAAAAAAATAGAAAATTAAAAACTTTCATGCATTTGTTTTACTGAATAAGTTGAGAAAAATGCCATTTAGTTCCACATTTGCAAACACAGAAAATGTATTTTTTCTAAAGTTTTCACACTGAAGGAAAAGTAATGGCTTGGTGATTAACAACACTGTGCCTATGTTAAAACTGTATTTCTTACCAGTGACTGCAGTAGTGTTGACTCCACTGCTTCTGACACTCTCAAACACAGAGAACAGAGTGAATGTGTACTTATTTCCAGCAGTGAGAGATGACACCGTGTAATTCATTGGTCCATCTCCTATTGGTTTACTGATGTTTGTCTCTGTACCATTGAACTTGAGAACAAAGCTGACATTGGTGTCCACTTGATTCCACTGCAGAGTAATCCTGGTCTCATCTTGTCCGATAGATTTGAAGGCATCAGCGTTTCGAGGAGCTGAGAAACAACAATAAACAAGAAATTTTATTTCTCTAAAAATGTTAACGAAAGCATTTTTAGCAATTTTACGTTGGAACATTTACATCCCATTTCAAAAATCCTTGATAGTGATGGTAGTAATAGAAAAAAATAGAAAATTAAAAACTTTCATGCATTTGTTTTACTGAATAAGTTGAGAAAAATGCCATTTAGTTCCACATTTGCAAACACAGAAAATGTATTTTTTCTAAAGTTTTCACACTGAAGGAAAATGGCTTGGTGATTAACAACACTGTGCCTATGTTAAAACTGTATTTCTTACCAGTGACTGCAGTAGTGTTGACTCCACTGCTTCTGACACTCTCAAACACAGAGAACAGAGTGAATGTGTACTTATTTCCAGCAGTGAGAGATGACACCGTGTAATTCACTGGTCCATTTCCTATTGGTTTACTGATGTTTGTCTCTGTACCATTGAACTTGAGAACAAAGCTGACATTGGTGTCCACTTGATTCCACTGCAGAGTAATCCTGGTCTCATCTTGTCCGATAGATTTGAAGGCATCAGCGTTTCGAGGAGCTGAGAAACAACAATAAACAAGAAATTTTATTTCTCTAAAAATGTTAACGAAAGCATTTTTAGCAATTTTACGTTGGAACATTTACATCCCATTTCAAAAATCCTTGATAGTGATGGTAGTAATAGAAAAAAATAGAAAATTAAAAACTTTCATGCCTTTGTTTTACTGAATAAGTTGAGAAAAATGCCATTTAGTTCCACATTTGCAAACACAGAAAATGTATTTTTTCTAAAGTTTTCACACTGAAGGAAAATGGCTTGGTGATTAACAACACTGTGCCTATGTTAAAACTGTATTTCTTACCAGTGACTGCAGTAGTGTTGACTCCACTGCTTCTGACACTCTCAAACACAGAGAACAGAGTGAATGTGTACTTATTTCCAGCAGTGAGAGATGACACAGTGTAATTCACTGGTCCGTCTCCTATTGGTTTACTGATGTTTGTCTCTGTTCCATTGAACTTGAGAACAAAGCTGACATTGGTGTTCACTTGATTCCACTGCAGAGTAATACTGGTCTCATCTTGTCCGATTGATTTGAAGGCATCAGCGTTTCGAGGAGCTGAGAAACAACAATAAACGAGACATTTTATTTCTCCAAAAATGTTAACGAAAGCATTTTTAGCCATTTTACGTTGGAAGATTTACATCCCATTTCAAAAATCCTTGATAGTGATGGCAGTATTAGAAAAAAATAGAAAAGCAAGAACTTTAATGCATTTGTTTTACTGAATAAGTTGAGAAAAATGCCATTTAGTTCCACATTTGCAAACACAGAAAATGTATTTTTTCTAAAGTTTTCACACTGAAGGAAAAGTAATGGCTTGGTGATTAACAACACTGTGCCTATGTTAAAACTGTATTTCTTACCAGTGACTACAGTCGTGTTGACTCCACTGCTTCTGACACTCTCAAACACAGAGAACAGAGTGAATGTGTACTTATTTCCAGCAGTGAGAGATGACACCGTGTAATTCACTGGTCCATCTCCTATTGGTTTACTGATGTTTGTCTCTGTACCATTGAACTTGAGAACAAAGCTGACTTTGGTGTTCACTTGATTCCACTGCAGAGTAATATTGGTCTCATCTTGTCCGATTGATTTGAAGGCATCAGCGTTTCGAGGAGCTGAGAAACAACAATAAACGAGAAACTTTATTTCTCCAAAAATGTTAACGAAAGAATTTTTAGCCATTTTACGTTGGAAGATTTACATCCCATTTCAAAAATCCTTGATAGTGATGGTAGTAATAGAAAAAAATAGAAAATTAAAAACTTTCATGCCTTTGTTTTACTGAATAAGTTGAGAAAAATGCCATTTAGTTCCACATTTGCAAACACAGAAAATGTATTTTTTCTAAAGTTTTCACACTGAAGGAAAAGTAATGGCTTGGTGATTAACAACACTGTGCCTATGTTAAAACTGTATTTCTTACCAGTGACTGCAGTAGTGTTGACTCCACTGCTTCTGACACTCTCAAACACAGAGAACAGAGTGAATGTGTACTTATTTCCAGCAGTGAGAGATGACACTGTGTAATTCACTGGTCCATCTCCTATTGGTTTACTGATGTTTGTCTCTGTACCATTGAACTTGAGAACAAAGCTGACATTGGTGTTCACTTGATTCCACTGCAGAGTAATATTGGTCTCATCTTGTCCGATTGATTTGAAGGCATCAGCGTTTGGAGGAGCTGAGAAACAACAATAAACGAGAAACTTTTATTTCTTCAAAAATGTTAACAAAAGCATTTTTAGCCATTGTACGTTGGAAGATTTACATCCCATTTCAAAAATCGTTGATAGTGATGGTAGTAATAGAAAAAAATAGAAAATTAAAAACTTTCATGCCTTCGTTTTACTGAATAAGTTGAGAAAAATGCCATTTAGTTCCACATTTGCAAACACAGAAAATGTATTTTTTCTAAAGTTTTAACCCTGAAGGAAAAGTAATGGCTTGGTGATTAACAACACTGTGCCTATGTTAAAACTGTATTTCTTACCAGTGACTGCAGTAGTGTTGACTCCACTGCTTCTGACACTCTCAAACACAGAGAACAGAGTGAATGTGTACTTATTTCCAGCAGTGAGAGATGACACCGTGTAATTCACTGGTCCGTCTCCTATTGGTTTACTGATGTTTGTCTCTGTACCATTGAACTTGAGAACAAAGCTGACATTGGTGTTTACTTGATTCCACTGCAGAGTAATACTGGTCTCATCTTGTCCGATTGATTTGAAGGCATCAGCATTTCGAGGAGCTGAGAAACAACAATAAACAAGACATTTTATTTCTCCAAAAATGTTAACGAAAGCATTTTTAGCCATTTTACGTTGGAAGATTTACATCCCATTTCAAAAATCCTTGATAGTGATGGCAGTATTAGAAAAAAATAGAAAAGCAAGAACTTTAATGCATTTGTTTTACTGAATAAGTTGAGAAAAATGCCATTTAGTTCCACATTTGCAAACACAGAAAATGTATTTTTTCTAAAGTTTTCACACTGAAGGAAAATGGCTTGGTGATTAACAACACTGTGCCTATGTTAAAACTGTATTTCTTACCAGTGACTGCAGTAGTGTTGACTCCGCTGCTTCTGACACTCTCAAACACAGAGAACAGAGTGAATGTGTACTTATTTCCAGCAGTGAGAGATGACACCGTGTAATTCACTGGTCCATCTCCTATTGGTTTACTGATGTTTGTCTCTGTACCATTGAACTTGAGAACAAAGCTGACATTGGTGTCCACTTGATTCCACTGCAGAGTAATACTGGTCTCATCTTGTCCGATTGATTTAAAGGCATCAGCGTTTCGAGGAGCTGAGAAACAACAATAAACGAGAAACTTTATTTCTCCAAAAATGTTAACAAAAGCATTTTTAGCCATTTTACATTGGAAGATTTACATCCCATTTCAAAAATCCTTGATAGTGATGGTAGTAATAGAAAAAAATAGAAAATTAAAAACTTTCATGCCTTTGTTTTACTGAATAAGTTGAGAAAAATGCCGTTTAGTTCCACATTTGCAAACACAGAAAATGTATTTTTTCTAACGTTTTCACACTGAAGAAAAAGTAATGGCTTGGTGATTAACAACACTGTGCCTATGTTAAAACTGTATTTCTTACCAGTGACTACAGTCGTGTTGACTCCGCTGCTCCTGACACTCTCAAACACAGAGACCAGAGTGAATGAGTACTTATTTCCAGCAGTGAGAGATGACACCGTGTAATTCACTGGTCCATCTCCTATTGGTTTACTGATGTTTGTCTCTGTACCATTGAACTTGAGAACAAAGCTGACATTGGTGTTCACTTGATTCCACTGCAGAGTAATATTGGTCTCATCTTGTCCGATTGATTTGAAGGCATCAGCATTTCGAGGAGCTGAGAAACAACAATAAACAAGACATTTTATTTCTCTAAAAATGTTAACGAAAGCATTTTTAGCAATTTTACGTTGGAACATTTACATCCCATTTCAAAAATCCTTGATAGTGATGGTAGTAATAGAAAAAAATAGAAAATTAAAAACTTTCATGCATTTGTTTTACTGAATAAGTTGAGAAAAATGCCGTTTAGTTCCACATTTGCAAACACAGAAAATGTATTTTTTTTAACGTTTTCACACTGAAAAAAAAGTGATGGCTTGGTGATTAACAACACTGTGCCTATGTTAAAACTGTATTTCTTACCAGTGACTGCAGTCGTGTTGACTCCACTGCTTCTGACACTCTCAAACACAGAGAACAGAGTGAATGTGTACTTATTTCCAGCAGTGAGAGATGACACCGTGTAATTCACTGGTCCATCTCCTATTGGTTTACTGATGTTTGTCTCTGTACCATTGAACTTGAGAACAAAGCTGACATTGGTGTCCACTTGATTCCACTGCAGAGTAATATTGGTCTCATCTTGTCCGATTGATTTGAAGGCATCAGCGTTTCGAGGAGCTGAGAAACAACAATAAACGAGACATTTTATTTCTCTAAAAATGTTAACGAAAGCATTTTTAGCAATTTTACGTTGGAACATTTACATCCCATTTCAAAAATCCTTGATAGTGATGGTAGTAATAGAAAAAAATAGAAAATTAAAAACTTTCATGCCTTTGTTTTACTAAATAAGTTGAGAAAAATGCCGTTTAGTTCCACATTTGCAAACACAGAAAATGTACTTTTTTTAACGTTTTCACACTGAAAAAAAAGTGATGGCTTGGTAATTAACAACACTGTGCCTATGTTAAAACTGTATTTCTTACCAGTGACTACAGTCGTGTTGACTCCACTGCTTCTGACACTCTCAAACACAGAGAACAGAGTGAATGTGTACTTATTTCCAGCAGTGAGAGATGACACCGTGTAATTCACTGGTCCATCTCCTATTGGTTTACTGATGTTTGTCTCTGTACCATTGAACTTGAGAACAAAGCTGACATTGGTGTTCACTTGATTCCACTGCAGAGTAATACTGGTCTCATCTTGTCCGATTGATTTGAAGGCATCAGCGTTTCGAGGAGCTGAGAAACAACAATAAACGAGAAACTTTATTTCTCCAAAAATGTTAACGAAAGAATTTTTAGCCATTTTACGTTGGAAGATTTACATCCCATTTCAAAAATCCTTGATAGTGATGGTAGTAATAGAAAAAAATAGAAAATTAAAAACTTTCATGCCTTTGTTTTACTGAATAAGTTGAGAAAAATGCCGTTTAGTTCCACATTTGCAAACACAGAAAATGTATTTTTTCTAACGTTTTCACACTGAAGAAAAAGTAATGGCTTGGTGATTAACAACACTGTGCCTATGTTAAAAGTGTATTTCTTACCAGTGACTACAGTCGTGTTGACTCCGCTGCTCCTGACACTCTCAAACACAGAGACCAGAGTGAATGTGTACTTATTTCCAGCAGTGAGAGATGACACCGTGTAATTCACTGGTCCATCTCCTATTGGTTTACTGATGTTTGTCTCTGTACCATTGAACTTGAGACCAAAGCTGACATTGGTGTTCACTTGATTCCACTGCAGAGTAATATTGGTCTCATCTTGTCCGATTGATTTGAAGGCATCAGCATTTCGAGGAGCTGAGAAACAACAATAAACAAGACATTTTATTTCTCTAAAAATGTTAACGAAAGCATTTTTAGCAATTTTACGTTGGAACATTTACATCCCATTTCAAAAATCCTTGATAGTGATGGTAGTAATAGAAAAAAATAGAAAATTAAAAACTTTCATGCATTTGTTTTACTGAATAAGTTGAGAAAAATGCCATTTAGTTCCACATTTGCAAACACAGAAAATGTATTTTTTTTAACGTTTTCACACTGAAAAAAAAGTGATGGCTTGGTGATTAACAACACTGTGCCTATGTTAAAACTGTATTTCTTACCAGTGACTGCAGTCGTGTTGACTCCACTGCTTCTGACACTCTCAAACACAGAGAACAGAGTGAATGTGTACTTATTTCCAGCAGTGAGAGATGACACCGTGTAATTCACTGGTCCATCTCCTATTGGTTTACTGATGTTTGTCTCTGTACCATTGAACTTGAGAACAAAGCTGACATTGGTGTCCACTTGATTCCACTGCAGAGTAATATTGGTCTCATCTTGTCCGATTGATTTAAAGGCATCAGCGTTTCGAGGAGCTGAGAAACAACAATAAACGAGAAACTTTATTTCTCCAAAAATGTTGACAAAAGCATTTTTAGCCATTTTACGTTGGAAGATTTACATCCCATTTCAAAAATCCTTGATAGTGATGGTAGTAATAGAAAAAAATAGAAAATTAAAAACTTTCATGCCTTTGTTTTACTGAATAAGTTGAGGAAAATGCCGTTTAGTTCCACATTTGCAAACACAGAAAATGTATTTTTTCTAACGTTTTCACACTGAAGAAAAAGTAATGGCTTGGTGATTAACAACACTGTGCCTATGTTAAAACTGTATTTCTTACCAGTGACTACAGTCGTGTTGACTCCGCTGCTCCTGACACTCTCAAACACAGAGACCAGAGTGAATGTGTACTTATTTCCAGCAGTGAGAGATGACACCGTGTAATTCACTGGTCCATCTCCTATTGGTTTACTGATGTTTGTCTCTGTACCATTGAACTTGAGAACAAAGCTGACATTGGTGTTCACTTGATTCCACTGCAGAGTAATATTGGTCTCATCTTGTCCGATTGATTTGAAGGCATCAGCATTTCGAGGAGCTGAGAAACAACAATAAACAAGACATTTTATTTCTCTAAAAATGTTAACGAAAGCATTTTTAGCAATTTTACGTTGGAACATTTACATCCCATTTCAAAAATCCTTGATAGTGATGGTAGTAATAGAAAAAAATAGAAAATTAAAAACTTTCATGCATTTGTTTTACTGAATAAGTTGAGAAAAATGCCATTTAGTTCCACATTTGCAAACACAGAAAATGTATTTTTTTTAACGTTTTCACACTGAAAAAAAAGTGATGGCTTGGTGATTAACAACACTGTGCCTATGTTAAAACTGTATTTCTTACCAGTGACTGCAGTCGTGTTGACTCCACTGCTTCTGACACTCTCAAACACAGAGAACAGAGTGAATGTGTACTTATTTCCAGCAGTAAGAGATGACACAGTGTAATTCACTGGTCCATCTCCTATTGGTTTACTGATGTTTGTCTCTGTACCATTGAACTTGAGAACAAAGCTGACATTGGTGTTCACTTGATTCCACTGCAGAGTAATACTGGTCTCATCTTGTCCGATTGATTTGAAGGCATCAGCGTTTCGAGGAGCTGAGAAACAACAATAAACAAGACATTTTATTTCTCCAAAAATGTTAACGAAAGCATTTTTAGCCATTTTACGTTGGAAGATTTACATCCCATTTCAAAAATCCTTGATAGTGATGGCAGTATTAGAAAAAAATAGAAAAGCAAGAACTTTAATGCATTTGTTTTACTGAATAAGTTGAGAAAAATGCCATTTAGTTCCACATTTGCAAACACAGAAAATGTATTTTTTCTAAAGTTTTCACACTGAAGGAAAAGTGATGGCTTGGTGATTAACAACACTGTGCCTATGTTAAAACTGTATTTCTTACCAGTGACTGCAGTCGTGTTGACTCCACTGCTTCTGACACTCTCAAACACAGAGAACAGAGTGAATGTGTACTTATTTCCAGCAGTGAGAGATGACACCGTGTAATTCACTGGTCCATCTCCTATTGGTTTACTGATGTTTGTCTCTGTACCATTGAACTTGAGAACAAAGCTGACATTGGTGTTCACTTGATTCCACTGCAGAGTAATACTGGTCTCATCTTGTCCGATTGATTTGAAGGCATCAGCGTTTCGAGGAGCTGAGAAACAACAATAAACGAGAAACTTTATTTCTCCAAAAATGTTAACGAAAGAATTTTTAGCCATTTTACGTTGGAAGATTTACATCCCATTTCAAAAATCCTTGATAGTGATGGTAGTAATAGAAAAAAATAGAAAATTAAAAACTTTCATGCATTTGTTTTACTGAATAAGTTGAGAAAAATGCCGTTTAGTTCCACATTTGCAAACACAGAAAATGTATTTTTTCTAAAGTTTTCACACTGAAGGAAAAGTAATGGCTTGGTGATTAACAACACTGTGCCTATGTTAAAACTGTATTTCTTACCAGTGACTACAGTCGTGTTGACTCCACTGCTTCTGACACTCTCAAACACAGAGAACAGAGTGAATGTGTACTTATTTCCAGCAGTGAGAGATGACACCGTGTAATTCACTGGTCCATCTCCTATTGGTTTACTGATGTTTGTCTCTGTACCATTGAACTTGAGAACAAAGCTGACATTGGTGTCCACTTGATTCCACTGCAGAGTAATATTGGTCTCATCTTGTCCGATTGATTTAAAGGCATCAGCGTTTCGAGGAGCTGAGAAACAACAATAAACGAGAAACTTTATTTCTCCAAAAATGTTGACAAAAGCATTTTTAGCCATTTTACGTTGGAAGATTTACATCCCATTTCAAAAATCCTTGATAGTGATGGTAGTAATAGAAAAAAATAGAAAATTAAAAACTTTCATGCCTTTGTTTTACTGAATAAGTTGAGGAAAATGCCGTTTAGTTCCACATTTGCAAACACAGAAAATGTATTTTTTCTAACGTTTTCACACTGAAGAAAAAGTAATGGCTTGGTGATTAACAACACTGTGCCTATGTTAAAACTGTATTTCTTACCAGTGACTACAGTCGTGTTGACTCCGCTGCTCCTGACACTCTCAAACACAGAGACCAGAGTGAATGTGTACTTATTTCCAGCAGTGAGAGATGACACCGTGTAATTCACTGGTCCATCTCCTATTGGTTTACTGATGTTTGTCTCTGTACCATTGAACTTGAGAACAAAGCTGACATTGGTGTTCACTTGATTCCACTGCAGAGTAATATTGGTCTCATCTTGTCCGATTGATTTGAAGGCATCAGCATTTCGAGGAGCTGAGAAACAACAATAAACAAGACATTTTATTTCTCTAAAAATGTTAACGAAAGCATTTTTAGCAATTTTACGTTGGAACATTTACATCCCATTTCAAAAATCCTTGATAGTGATGGTAGTAATAGAAAAAAATAGAAAATTAAAAACTTTCATGCATTTGTTTTACTGAATAAGTTGAGAAAAATGCCATTTAGTTCCACATTTGCAAACACAGAAAATGTATTTTTTTTTACGTTTTCACACTGAAAAAAAAGTGATGGCTTGGTGATTAACAACACTGTGCCTATGTTAAAACTGTATTTCTTACCAGTGACTGCAGTCGTGTTGACTCCACTGCTTCTGACACTCTCAAACACAGAGAACAGAGTGAATGTGTACTTATTTCCAGCAGTGAGAGATGACACCGTGTAATTCACTGGTCCATCTCCTATTGGTTTACTGATGTTTGTCTCTGTACCATTGAACTTGAGAACAAAGCTGACATTGGTGTCCACTTGATTCCACTGCAGAGTAATATTGGTCTCATCTTGTCTGATTGATTTGAAGGCATCAGCGTTTCGAGGAGCTGAGAAACAACAATAAACAAGAAACTTTATTTCTCCAAAAATGTTGACAAAAGCATTTTTAGCAATTTTACGTTGGAACATTTACATCCCATTTCAAAAATCCTTGATAGTGATGGTAGTAATAGAAAAAAAGAGAAAATTAAAAACTTTCATGCATTTGTTTTACTGAATAAGTTGAGAAAAATGCTATTTAGTTCCACATTTGCAAACACAGGAAATGTATTTTTTTTTACGTTTTCACACTGAAAAAAAAGTGATGGCTTGGTGATTAACAACACTGTGCCTATGTTAAAACTGTATTTCTTACCAGTGACTGCAGTAGTGTTGACTCCACTGCTTCTGACACTCTCAAACACAGAGAACAGAGTGAATGTGTACTTAGTTCCAGCAGTGAGAGATGACACCGTGTAATTCACTGGTCCATCTCCTATTGGTTTACTGATGTTTGTCTCTGTACCATTGAACTTGAGAACAAAGCTGACATTGGTGTCCACTTGATTCCACTGCAGAGTAATATTGGTCTCATCTTGTCCGATTGATTTGAAGGCATCAGCGTTTCGAGGAGCTGAGAAACAACAATAAACAAGACATTTTATTTCTCTAAAAATGTTAACGAAAGCATTTTTAGCAATTTTACGTTGGAACATTTACATCCCATTTCAAAAATCCTTGATAGTGATGGTAGTAATAGAAAAAAATAGAAAATTAAAAACTTTCATGCATTTGTTTTACTGAATAAGTTGAGAAAAATGCCATTTAGTTCCACATTTGCAAACACAGAAAATGTATTTTTTTTAACGTTTTCACACTGAAAAAAAAGTGATGGCTTGGTGATTAACAACACTGTGCCTATGTTAAAACTGTATTTCTTACCAGTGACTGCAGTAGTGTTGACTCCACTGCTTCTGACACTCTCAAACACAGAGAACAGAGTGAATGTGTACTTATTTCCAGCAGTGAGAGATGACACCATGTAATTCACTGGTCCATCTCCTATTGGTTTACTGATGTTTGTCTCTGTACCATTGAACTTGAGAACAAAGCTGACATTGGTGTCCACTTGATTCCACTGCAGAGTAATATTGGTCTCATCTTGTCCGATTGATTTAAAGGCATCAGCGTTTCGAGGAGCTGAGAAACAACAATAAACAAGAAACTTTATTTCTCCAAAAATGTTGACAAAAGCATTTTTAGCAATTTTACGTTGGAACATTTACATCCCATTTCAAAAATCCTTGATATTGATGGTAGTAATAGAAAAAAATAGAAAATTAAAAACTTTCATGCATTTGTTTTACTGAATAAGTTGAGAAAAATGCCATTTAGTTCCACATTTGCAAACACAGGAAATGTATTTTTTTTAACGTTTTCACACTGAAAAAAAAGTGATGGCTTGGTGATTAACAACACTGTGCCTATGTTAAAACTGTATTTCTTACCAGTGACTGCAGTCGTGTTGACTCCACTGCTTCTGACACTCTCAAACACAGAGAACAGAGTGAATGTGTACTTATTTCCAGCAGTAAGAGATGACACAGTGTAATTCACTGGTCCATCTCCTATTGGTTTACTGATGTTTGTCTCTGTACCATTGAACTTGAGAACAAAGCTGACATTGGTGTTCACTTGATTCCACTGCAGAGTAATACTGGTCTCATCTTGTCCGATTGATTTGAAGGCATCAGCGTTTCGAGGAGCTGAGAAACAACAATAAACAAGACATTTTATTTCTCCAAAAATGTTAACGAAAGCATTTTTAGCCATTTTACGTTGGAAGATTTACATCCCATTTCAAAAATCCTTGATAGTGATGGCAGTATTAGAAAAAAATAGAAAAGCAAGAACTTTAATGCATTTGTTTTACTGAATAAGTTGAGAAAAATGCCGTTTAGTTCCACATTTGCAAACACAGAAAATTTATTTTTTCTAACGTTTTCAAACTGAAGAAAAAGTAATGGCTTGGTGATTAACAACACTGTGCCTATGTTAAAACTGTATTTCTTACCAGTGACTACAGTCGTGTTGACTCCGCTGCTTCTGACACTCTCAAACACAGAGAACAGAGTGAATGTGTACTTATTTCCAGCAGTGAGAGATGACACCGTGTAATTCATTGGTCCATCTCCTATTGGTTTACTGATGTTTGTCTCTGTACCATTGAACTTGAGAACAAAGCTGACATTGGTGTCCACTTGATTCCACTGCAGAGTAATATTGGTCTCATCTTGTCCGATTGATTTGAAGGCATCAGCGTTTGGAGGAGCTGAGAAACAACAATAAACGAGAAACTTTTATTTCTTCAAAAATGTTAACAAAAGCATTTTTAGCCATTGTACGTTGGAAGATTTACATCCCATTTCAAAAATCCTTGATAGTGATGGTAGTAATAGAAAAAAATAGAAAATTAAAAACTTTCATGCATTTGTTTTACTGAATAAGTTGAGAAAAATGCCGTTTAGTTCCACATTTGCAAACACAGAAAATGTATTTTTTCTAAAGTTTTCACACTGAAGGAAAAGTAATGGCTTGGTGATTAACAACACTGTGCCTATGTTAAAACTGTATTTCTTACCAGTGACTGCAGTAGTGTTGACTCCGCTGCTTCTGACACTCTCAAACACAGAGAACAGAGTGAATGTGTACTTATTTCCAGCAGTGAGAGATGACACCGTGTAATTCACTGGTCCATCTCCTATTGGTTTACTGATGTTTGTCTCTGTACCATTGAACTTGAGAACAAAGCTGACATTGGTGTTCACTTGATTCCACTGCAGAGTAATATTGGTCTCATCTTGTCCGATTGATTTAAAGGCATCAGCGTTTCGAGGAGCTGAGAAACAACAATAAACGAGAAACTTTATTTCTCCAAAAATGTTAACAAAAGCATTTTTAGCCATTTTACGTTGGAAGATTTACATCCCATTTCAAAAATCCTTGATAGTGATGGTAGTAATAGAAAAAAATAGAAAATTAAAAACTTTCATGCCTTTGTTTTACTGAATAAGTTGAGAAAAATGCCGTTTAGTTCCACATTTGCAAACACAGAAAATGTATTTTTTCTAACGTTTTCACACTGAAGAAAAAGTAATGGCTTGGTGATTAACAACACTGTGCCTATGTTAAAACTGTATTTCTTACCAGTGACTACAGTCGTGTTGACTCCGCTGCTTCTGACACTCTCAAACACAGAGAACAGAGTTAATGTGTACTTATTTCCAGCAGTGAGAGATGACACCGTGTAATTCACTGGTCCATCTCCTATTGGTTTACTGATGTTTGTCTCTGTACCATTGAACTTGAGAACAAAGCTGACATTGGTGTCCACTTGATTCCACTGCAGAGTAATATTGGTCTCATCTTGTCCGATTGATTTGAAGGCATCAGCGTTTGGAGGAGCTGAGAAACAACAATAAACGAGAAACTTTTATTTCTTCAAAAATGTTAACAAAAGCATTTTTAGCCATTGTACGTTGGAAGATTTACATCCCATTTCAAAAATCCTTGATAGTGATGGCAGTATTAGAAAAAAATAGAAAAGCAAGAACTTTAATGCATTGGTTTTACTGAATAAGTTGAGAAAAATGCCATTTAGTTCCACATTTGCAAACACAGAAAATGTATTTTTTCTAAAGTTTTCACACTGAAGGAAAATGGCTTGGTGATTAACAACACTGTGCCTATGTTAAAACTGTATTTCTTACCAGTGACTGCAGTAGTGTTGACTCCGCTGCTTCTGACACTCTCAAACACAGAGAACAGAGTGAATGTGTACTTATTTCCAGCAGTGAGAGATGACACCGTGTAATTCACTGGTCCATCTCCTATTGGTTTACTGATGTTTGTCTCTGTACCATTGAACTTGAGAACAAAGCTGACATTGGTGTCCACTTGATTCCACTGCAGAGTAATATTGGTCTCATCTTGTCCGATTGATTTAAAGGCATCAGCGTTTCGAGGAGCTGAGAAACAACAATAAACGAGAAACTTTATTTCTCCAAAAATGTTAACAAAAGCATTTTTAGCCATTTTACGTTGGAAGATTTACATCCCATTTCAAAAATCCTTGATAGTGATGGTAGTAATAGAAAAAAATAGAAAATTAAAAACTTTCATGCCTTTGTTTTACTGAATAAGTTGAGAAAAATGCCGTTTAGTTCCACATTTGCAAACACAGAAAATTTATTTTTTCTAACGTTTTCAAACTGAAGAAAAAGTAATGGCTTGGTGATTAACAACACTGTGCCTATGTTAAAACTGTATTTCTTACCAGTGACTACAGTCGTGTTGACTCCGCTGCTTCTGACACTCTCAAACACAGAGAACAGAGTGAATGTGTACTTATTTCCAGCAGTGAGAGATGACACCGTGTAATTCACTGGTCCATCTCCTATTGGTTTACTGATGTTTGTCTCTGTACCATTGAACTTGAGAACAAAGCTGACATTGGTGTCCACTTGATTCCACTGCAGAGTAATATTGGTCTCATCTTGTCCGATTGATTTGAAGGCATCAGCGTTTGGAGGAGCTGAGAAACAACAATAAACGAGAAACTTTTATTTCTTCAAAAATGTTAACAAAAGCATTTTTAGCCATTGTACGTTGGAAGATTTACATCCCATTTCAAAAATCCTTGATAGTGATGGTAGTAATAGAAAAAAATAGAAAATTAAAAACTTTCATGCATTTGTTTTACTGAATAAGTTGAGAAAAATGCCGTTTAGTTCCACATTTGCAAACACAGAAAATGTATTTTTTCTAAAGTTTTCACACTGAAGGAAAAGTAATGGCTTGGTGATTAACAACACTGTGCCTATGTTAAAACTGTATTTCTTACCAGTGACTGCAGTAGTGTTGACTCCGCTGCTTCTGACACTCTCAAACACAGAGAACAGAGTGAATGTGTACTTATTTCCAGCAGTGAGAGATGACACCGTGTAATTCACTGGTCCATCTCCTATTGGTTTACTGATGTTTGTCTCTGTCCCATTGAACTTGAGAACAAAGCTGACATTGGTGTTCACTTGATTCCACTGCAGAGTAATACTGGTCTCATCTTGTCCGATTGATTTGAAGGCATCTGCGTTTCGAGGAGCTGAGAAACAACAATAAACAAGACATTTTATTTCTCCAAAAATGTTAACGAAAGCATTGTTAGCCATTTTACGTTGGAAGATTTACATCCCATTTCAAAAATCCTTGATAGTGATGGCAGTATTAGAAAAAAATAGAAAAGCAAGAACTTTAATGCATTGGTTTTACTGAATAAGTTGAGAAAAATGCCATTTAGTTCCACATTTGCAAACACAGAAAATGTATTTTTTCTAAAGTTTTCACACTGAAGGAAAATGGCTTGGTGATTAACAACACTGTGCCTATGTTATAACTGTATTTCTTACCAGTGACTGCAGTAGTGTTGACTCCGCTGCTTCTGACACTCTCAAACACAGAGAACAGAGTGAATGTGTACTTATTTCCAGCAGTGAGAGATGACACCGTGTAATTCACTGGTCCATCTCCTATTGGTTTACTGATGTTTGTCTCTGTACCATTGAACTTGAGAACAAAGCTGACATTGGTGTTCACTTGATTCCACTGCAGAGTAATACTGGTCTCATCTTGTCCGATTGATTTGAAGGCATCAGCGTTTCGAGGAGCTGAGAAACAACAATAAACGAGAAACTTTATTTCTCCAAAAATGTTAACAAAAGCATTTTTAGCCATTTTACGTTGGAAGATTTACATCCCATTTCAAAAATCCTTGATAGTGATGGTAGTAATAGAAAAAAATAGAAAATTAAAAACTTTCATGCCTTTGTTTTACTGAATAGGTTGAGAAAAATGCCGTTTAGTTCCACATTTGCAAACACAGAAAATGTATTTTTTCTAACGTTTTCACACTGAAGAAAAAGTAATGGCTTGGTGATTAACAACACTGTGCCTATGTTAAAACTGTATTTCTTACCAGTGACTACAGTCGTGTTGACTCCGCTGCTTCTGACACTCTCAACCACAGAGAACAGAGTGAATGTGTACTTATTTCCAGCAGAGAGAGATGACACCATGTAATTCACTGGTCCATCTCCTATTGGTTTACTGATGTTTGTCTCTGTACCATTGAACTTGAGAACAAAGCTGACATTGGTGTTCACTTGATTCCACTGCAGAGTAATACTGGTCTCATCTTGTCCGATTGATTTGAAGGCATCAGCATTTCGAGGAGCTGAGAAACAACAATAAACGAGAAACTTTATTTCTCCAAAAATGTTAACAAAAGCATTTTTAGCCATTTTACGTGGAAAGATTTACATCCCATTTAAAAAACCCTTGATAGTGATGGTAGTAATAGAAAAAAATAGAAAATTAAAAACTTTCATGCATTTGTTTTACTGAATAAGTTGAGAAAAATGCCGTTTAGTTCCACATTAGCAAACACAGAAAATGTATTTTTTCTAAAGTTTTCACACTGAAGGAAAAGTAATGGCTTGGTGATTAACAACACTGTGCCTATGTTATAACTGTATTTCTTACCAGTGACTACAGTCGTGTTGACTCCGCTGCTTCTGACACTCTCAAACACAGAGAACAGAGTGAATGTGTACTTATTTCCAGCAGTGAGAGATGACACCATGTAATTCACTGGTCCATCTCCTATTGGTTTACTGATGTTTGTCTCTGTACCATTGAACTTGAGAACAAAGCTGACATTGGTGTTCACTTGATTCCACTGCAGAGTAATACTGGTCTCATCTTGTCCGATTGATTTGAAGGCATCAGCGTTTCGAGGAGCTGAGAAACAACAATAAACAAGACATTTTATTTCTCCAAAAATGTTAACGAAAGCATTTTTAGCCATTTTTCGTTGGAAGATTTACATCCCATTTCAAAAATCCTTGATAGTGATGGCAGTATTAGAAAAAAATAGAAAAGCAAGAACTTTAATGCATTTGTTTTACTGAATAAGTTGAGAAAAATGCCATTTAGTTCCACATTTGCAAACACAGAAAATGTATTTTTTCTAAAGTTTTCACACTGAAGGAAAATGGCTTGGTGATTAACAACACTGTGCCTATGTTAAAACTGTATTTCTTACCAGTGACTGCAGTAGTGTTGACTCCGCTGCTTCTGACACTCTCAAACACAGAGAACAGAGTGAATGTGTACTTATTTCCAGCAGTGAGAGATGACACTGTGTAATTCACTGGTCCATCTCCTATTGGTTTACTGATGTTTGTCTCTGTACCATTGAACTTGAGAACAAAGCTGACATTGGTGTTCACTTGATTCCACTGCAGAGTAATACTGGTCTCATCTTGTCCGATTGATTTGAAGGCATCAGCGTTTCGAGGAGCTGAGAAACAACAATAAACGAGAAACTTTATTTCTCCAAAAATGTTAACAAAAGCATTTTTAGCCATTTTACGTTGGAAGATTTACATCCCATTTCAAAAATCCTTGATAGTGATGGTAGTAATAGAAAAAAATAGAAAATTAAAAACTTTCATGCCTTTGTTTTACTGAATAGGTTGAGAAAAATGCCGTTTAGTTCCACATTTGCAAACACAGAAAATGTATTTTTTCTAAAGTTTTCACACTGAAGGAAAATGGCTTGGTGATTAACAACACTGTGCCTATGTTAAAACTGTATTTCTTACCAGTGACTGCAGTAGTGTTGACTCCGCTGCTTCTGACACTCTCAAACACAGAGAACAGAGTGAATGTGTACTTATTTCCAGCAGTGAGAGATGACACCGTGTAATTCACTGGTCCATCTCCTATTGGTTTACTGATGTTTGTCTCTGTACCATTGAACTTGAGAACAAAGCTGACATTGGTGTTCACTTGATTCCACTGCAGAGTAATATTGGTCTCATCTTGTCCGATTGATTTAAAGGCATCAGCGTTTCGAGGAGCTGAGAAACAACAATAAACGAGAAACTTTATTTCTCCAAAAATGTTAACAAAAGCATTTTTAGCCATTTTACGTTGGAAGATTTACATCCCATTTCAAAAATCCTTGATAGTGATGGTAGTAATAGAAAAAAATAGAAAATTAAAAACTTTCATGCCTTTGTTTTACTGAATAAGTTGAGAAAAATGCCGTTTAGTTCCACATTTGCAAACACAGAAAATGTATTTTTTCTAACGTTTTCACACTGAAGAAAAAGTAATGGCTTGGTGATTAACAACACTGTGCCTATGTTAAAACTGTATTTCTTACCAGTGACTACAGTCGTGTTGACTCCGCTGCTTCTGACACTCTCAAACACAGAGAACAGAGTGAATGTGTACTTATTTCCAGCAGTGAGAGATGACACCGTGTAATTCACTGGTCCATCTCCTATTGGTTTACTGATGTTTGTCTCTGTACCATTGAACTTGAGAACAAAGCTGACATTGGTGTCCACTTGATTCCACTGCAGAGTAATATTGGTCTCATCTTGTCCGATTGATTTGAAGGCATCAGCGTTTGGAGGAGCTGAGAAACAACAATAAACGAGAAACTTTATTTCTCCAAAAATGTTAACAAAAGCATTTTTAGCCATTTTACGTTGGAAGATTTACATCCCATTTCAAAAATCCTTGATAGTGATGGTAGTAATAGAAAAAAATAGAAAATTAAAAACTTTCATGCCTTTGTTTTACTGAATAGGTTGAGAAAAATGCCGTTTAGTTCCACATTTGCAAACACAGAAAATGTATTTTTTCTAAAGTTTTCACACTGAAGGAAAATGGCTTGGTGATTAACAACACTGTGCCTATGTTAAAACTGTATTTCTTACCAGTGACTGCAGTAGTGTTGACTCCGCTGCTTCTGACACTCTCAAACACAGAGAACAGAGTGAATGTGTACTTATTTCCAGCAGTGAGAGATGACACCGTGTAATTCACTGGTCCATCTCCTATTGGTTTACTGATGTTTGTCTCTGTACCATTGAACTTGAGAACAAAGCTGACATTGGTGTTCACTTGATTCCACTGCAGAGTAATATTGGTCTCATCTTGTCCGATTGATTTAAAGGCATCAGCGTTTCGAGGAGCTGAGAAACAACAATAAACGAGAAACTTTATTTCTCCAAAAATGTTAACAAAAGCATTTTTAGCCATTTTACGTTGGAAGATTTACATCCCATTTCAAAAATCCTTGATAGTGATGGTAGTAATAGAAAAAAATAGAAAATTAAAAACTTTCATGCCTTTGTTTTACTGAATAAGTTGAGAAAAATGCCGTTTAGTTCCACATTTGCAAACACAGAAAATGTATTTTTTCTAACGTTTTCACACTGAAGAAAAAGTAATGGCTTGGTGATTAACAACACTGTGCCTATGTTAAAACTGTATTTCTTACCAGTGACTACAGTCGTGTTGACTCCGCTGCTTCTGACACTCTCAAACACAGAGAACAGAGTGAATGTGTACTTATTTCCAGCAGTGAGAGATGACACCGTGTAATTCACTGGTCCATCTCCTATTGGTTTACTGATGTTTGTCTCTGTACCATTGAACTTGAGAACAAAGCTGACATTGGTGTCCACTTGATTCCACTGCAGAGTAATATTGGTCTCATCTTGTCCGATTGATTTGAAGGCATCAGCGTTTGGAGGAGCTGAGAAACAACAATAAACGAGAAACTTTTATTTCTTCAAAAATGTTAACAAAAGCATTTTTAGCCATTGTACGTTGGAAGATTTACATCCCATTTCAAAAATCCTTGATAGTGATGGTAGTAATAGAAAAAAATAGAAAATTAAAAACTTTCATGCATTTGTTTTACTGAATAAGTTGAGAAAAATGCCGTTTAGTTCCACATTAGCAAACACAGAAAATGTATTTTTTCTAAAGTTTTCACACTGAAGGAAAAGTAATGGCTTGGTGATTAACAACACTGTGCCTATGTTATAACTGTATTTCTTACCAGTGACTACAGTCGTGTTGACTCCGCTGCTTCTGACACTCTCAAACACAGAGAACAGAGTGAATGTGTACTTAGTTCCAGCAGTGAGAGATGACACTGTGTAATTCACTGGTCCATCTCCTATTGGTTTACTGATGTTTGTCTCTGTACCATTGAACTTGAGAACAAAGCTGACATTGGTGTTCACTTGATTCCACTGCAGAGTAATACTGGTCTCATCTTGTCCGATTGATTTGAAGGCATCTGCGTTTCGAGGAGCTGAGAAACAACAATAAACAAGACATTTTATTTCTCCAAAAATGTTAACGAAAGCATTGTTAGCCATTTTACGTTGGAAGATTTACATCCCATTTCAAAAATCCTTGATAGTGATGGCAGTATTAGAAAAAAATAGAAAAGCAAGAACTTTAATGCATTGGTTTTACTGAATAAGTTGAGAAAAATGCCATTTAGTTCCACATTTGCAAACACAGAAAATGTATTTTTTCTAAAGTTTTCACACTGAAGGAAAATGGCTTGGTGATTAACAACACTGTGCCTATGTTAAAACTGTATTTCTTACCAGTGACTGCAGTAGTGTTGACTCCGCTGCTTCTGACACTCTCAAACACAGAGAACAGAGTGAATGTGTACTTATTTCCAGCAGTGAGAGATGACACCGTGTAATTCACTGGTCCATCTCCTATTGGTTTACTGATGTTTGTCTCTGTACCATTGAACTTGAGAACAAAGCTGACATTGGTGTCCACTTGATTCCAGTGCAGAGTAATATTGGTCTCATCTTGTCCGATTGATTTAAAGGCATCAGCGTTTCGAGGAGCTGAGAAACAACAATAAACGAGAAACTTTATTTCTCCAAAAATGTTAACAAAAGCATTTTTAGCCATTTTACGTTGGAAGATTTACATCCCATTTCAAAAATCCTTGATAGTGATGGTAGTAATAGAAAAAAATAGAAAATTAAAAACTTTCATGCCTTTGTTTTACTGAATAAGTTGAGAAAAATGCCGTTTAGTTCCACATTTGCAAACACAGAAAATTTATTTTTTCTAACGTTTTCAAACTGAAGAAAAAGTAATGGCTTGGTGATTAACAACACTGTGCCTATGTTAAAACTGTATTTCTTACCAGTGACTACAGTCGTGTTGACTCCGCTGCTTCTGACACTCTCAAACACAGAGAACAGAGTGAATGTGTACTTATTTCCAGCAGTGAGAGATGACACCGTGTAATTCACTGGTCCATCTCCTATTGGTTTACTGATGTTTGTCTCTGTACCATTGAACTTGAGAACAAAGCTGACATTGGTGTCCACTTGATTCCACTGCAGAGTAATATTGGTCTCATCTTGTCCGATTGATTTGAAGGCATCAGCGTTTGGAGGAGCTGAGAAACAACAATAAACAAGAAACTTTTATTTCTTCAAAAATGTTAACAAAAGCATTTTTAGCCATTGTACGTTGGAAGATTTACATCCCATTTCAAAAATCCTTGATAGTGATGGTAGTAATAGAAAAAAATAGAAAATTAAAAACTTTCATGCATTTGTTTTACTGAATAAGTTGAGAAAAATGCCGTTTAGTTCCACATTTGCAAACACAGAAAATGTATTTTTTCTAAAGTTTTCACACTGAAGGAAAAGTAATGGCTTGGTGATTAACAACACTGTGCCTATGTTAAAACTGTATTTCTTACCAGTGACTGCAGTAGTGTTGACTCCGCTGCTTCTGACACTCTCAAACACAGAGAACAGAGTGAATGTGTACTTATTTCCAGCAGTGAGAGATGACACCGTGTAATTCACTGGTCCATCTCCTATTGGTTTACTGATGTTTGTCTCTGTCCCATTGAACTTGAGAACAAAGCTGACATTGGTGTTCACTTGATTCCACTGCAGAGTAATACTGGTCTCATCTTGTCCGATTGATTTGAAGGCATCTGCGTTTCGAGGAGCTGAGAAACAACAATAAACAAGACATTTTATTTCTCCAAAAATGTTAACGAAAGCATTGTTAGCCATTTTACGTTGGAAGATTTACATCCCATTTCAAAAATCCTTGATAGTGATGGCAGTATTAGAAAAAAATAGAAAAGCAAGAACTTTAATGCATTGGTTTTACTGAATAAGTTGAGAAAAATGCCATTTAGTTCCACATTTGCAAACACAGAAAATGTATTTTTTCTAAAGTTTTCACACTGAAGGAAAATGGCTTGGTGATTAACAACACTGTGCCTATGTTATAACTGTATTTCTTACCAGTGACTGCAGTAGTGTTGACTCCGCTGCTTCTGACACTCTCAAACACAGAGAACAGAGTGAATGTGTACTTATTTCCAGCAGTGAGAGATGACACCGTGTAATTCACTGGTCCATCTCCTATTGGTTTACTGATGTTTGTCTCTGTACCATTGAACTTGAGAACAAAGCTGACATTGGTGTTCACTTGATTCCACTGCAGAGTAATACTGGTCTCATCTTGTCCGATTGATTTGAAGGCATCAGCGTTTCGAGGAGCTGAGAAACAACAATAAACGAGAAACTTTATTTCTCCAAAAATGTTAACAAAAGCATTTTTAGCCATTTTACGTTGGAAGATTTACATCCCATTTCAAAAATCCTTGATAGTGATGGTAGTAATAGAAAAAAATAGAAAATTAAAAACTTTCATGCCTTTGTTTTACTGAATAGGTTGAGAAAAATGCCGTTTAGTTCCACATTTGCAAACACAGAAAATGTATTTTTTCTAACGTTTTCACACTGAAGAAAAAGTGATGGCTTGGTGATTAACAACACTGTGCCTAAGTTAAAACTGTATTTCTTACCAGTGACTGCAGTCGTGTTGACTCCACTGCTTCTGACACTCTCAAACACAGAGAACAGAGTGAATGTGTACTTATTTCCAGCAGTAAGAGATGACACAGTGTAATTCACTGGTCCATCTCCTATTGGTTCACTGATGTTTGTCTCTGTACCATTGAACTTGAGAACAAAGCTGACATCGGTGTTCACTTGATTCCACTGCAGAGTAATACTGGTCTCATCTTGTCCGATTGATCTAAACCTGTCTGTGTTTGGATGAGCTGAGACAAAAAGGACAACTAATGAGACTGTAGGCTGTACCCATGAATAGGACAAACTCCATAGAAGCAATAACATTTTTTACTCATAACTTATATTTTACAATCTGTGGGCAGAAATTACGCACCATTTGTTGTGTAGCAGATGAACGGGAACGTCAGGGAGCAGTCCTCTTCCGACCACTGTCCCATGTCATTTAACGCTGTAGAGATACATCCCTCTCCATCAAAGCTTGGTTGATTATTTGCCCAGTGTCGAAACAGGGAAGTGCTTCCATCAGACCATTGTTTTTCCCGGTATAGACCGATCCAAACAGACTCGTTTGTCAGACTAGTGATGATGTCATTCTCTTCCTGTGTTGTTACACTGAGAAAGAAAAAAATCTTAATCACAGCTAATTATAGTAATAAAATTGAAGATTTTTTAAAGAATATAGAAAACAAGAAAAAACTACAACAAATGAACTAAAACAAGAGGAAAAGAAGTACTGTACCTTGCTAGATCAACATAATTCTCCCTGCAGAATGTCTGAGCATCAGTCCAACTTGATAATGTGTCAACCACAACAAAGGATTGTGTGTCATTTATATAACCTGGATATATATGGATGAAGAGGACTTATGAACAATATCAGGAAGATTTCAAATTTGCTATACCATATTATCCACACAATAAGGCGCACCTAAAAGCCTTTAATTTTCTCAAAAAACTGCAGTGCGCCTTAAAATCCGGAGTGCTTTATAAATAGCTCAATTTCTATAAGGGGCAGTTTAGGACTTAACTACTGAGACACTCTCACACACACTATTGAGACACTCATGCCATCTCACTAGTGTGCGTGAGAGCATCTCACTATACAATGTGAGAGAATCTCAGTTACACCGGAAGGCCTCGCGGTGTAACTGAGATGCCTTCCAGTGTAACAGTAGTTAAGTCCTAAACGGCCCCTCATAAATTTTGCGCCCATATCACCGATGCTGTCAAAAAACAAGTGAAGCAAACTAATTCGGATCTTCCGTGTAGATTAACTAAAGAACTCCAGCCGCTAGATGTTGGTGTCAACGGGGCGTTCAAAGCTAGACTGCGAGCTGCGTGCGAGGCAGGAATAATCTCTGAACTGCCAGGCAACAGCAGCGATACTGGTATCAGACAGTTTATTTTATTACGTGTTTACTGAATCGCGGAAAAGTTCCCCTCCACGTTTGGGAGAAGAGTGAGCAAGGCTGGGAGATTTTGTTAATATGCAAATTAACGTTTGAACAACGTTACCATGGGAGTGAACAGAGTTGTCAGAACGCTTGTGACTGTTTTGTTAACATTCCCTTTAGCATACCTCCATCTAGTGGAGGCATAACGCAACCCCAGTCAAACGTTTGACTGCAGTATCTTCGATCTTATGCAATTTATAATCCGGTGCGCCCTATATATGAAAACAGTTCTTAAATAGGCCATTCATTGAAGGTGCGCCTTATAATCTGGTGTGCCTTATCGTGTGGAAAATACGGTATTTGCTTTTGATTTAGTGGCATAGAGTTTTGCTTATGTCCCTTTCCCAATGACAATATACACATACATAAATACATGTTAAAATCATGTTCAGAAGAGATGTAACAAAAATTACCGTTGTAGCACACAGACTGCCGTTGGCTATTGCAATTCTCGTCATTCCAAACTCCAGCACGAATCTCCACACAGAGCTCTGACCCTCCTAAATTGTTGGGCTCAGTAACATTCCAGTTTCTTAACCCCCACTCCACCCCCCTGTAAATAAAGTTGTCGTAACTCAGGGACCATTTCCAGCTGTTCACCAAGTCGTCATGGAGACCTATCCAGGCACCACCTGTTCGAAGATGTTCATTTACAAATGAGTAATTGAAATAAAATGTAAATTATTCTCACTTTGTTCACTTTGTTGATGTTGTCTGTCATTCATTGAGCTTTTTTACCTTCACATTCCACATCATATTTTATTATCCTACTTTTGCCCAACTGATGTGTAAGTACGTAATGATATGTACTGTATATACTATTTACTGTATGATACCGATATTGAGCACATGCCTGTGTAATTAGATGTGGTCCCGATAATGGCACTGATGTCAGCTGTGCTTTCTGCAGTGGCCAGATCCGTGTAGTTCTGTCTGCAGACGCTCTGCGCTTCCCCCCAGTTCAGGGGCGTGCTCACAAAGGTGTACAGACGAGTTTGAGCGGTGACAACGTTCACCAGTGCTCCTAAAACAAAGCAGATTCAGTGCAATAACACTTTTCATCATCTTGGTATTAAAATGGGTACTCATAAGACTAAGACTTATTAAAGAAAAGTAAACAGGAAAAAATATTGTTTGTACATTATTCCCGACTACGTTGGCTATGAAAAATCACACTCCCTCTTCACCATTTCCTATACGAGCTGAGCTGTAGCATAACTACCTGCAGGGACAGAAATAACAAGTCAGACAGCTTGAGTAGGATAAAGATTCCTTCCCTGTCCATCATAATGGTTTACTGTTAATTCTGATGAGAAAAAGAGAACCAACTCAACTGCCTGGGAAACTGAACTCTCAAGGCATTGGACTGATTTTTAAGAAAATACCATTTATGAATAAAATATCGACAAAACATATTGTATAATCTATTTTTTTCACTGTGCCATGACATTCATTCATCTTTATACCTGTAATCCTGATTGTCAATACTCTATTTTCCTAATGCTTGTCTGCTGTATGCAAAACAAATCTGATATAAAAAATGTGTACAGTAATTCATATATTATAGAAAACCAACAAATTACATAACAAACATTAAAACAGAAATTGCAGTCATTCTGGAAATGTCTTTTTCTCCCTTATGTAATGCAGAAATACCAATATGCAACACTAAGATTTTTTTATTTTAAAAAAGATAGCCAGAAAAAAACAAGAGGCACCAACCTGTGAGCACAAATCTGATCAGCCAATAATCCATGAGTTAAACCTTTGGATAAAAACAAGCACCTGAATAAAAATGTGTAAGCCAAACAAATTATCTACATCTTTCCTGTGAGAAACATGGTGATTACTCCCAATCGCAGATTAAAGTTTTATCTTTCAATCCATGAACCATTGTCACTTTTACCTCTTCAAGAAAGATAGCGTAGTCCTCCAACACGCATGAGCACTCAGCTGCTTGTAGAGCAATGTCTTGCCGTAGTCTGCAACGAGGACAATGGCAAAGCCGAGGAATCAGGAAGTAAAAGCCAAACCTGATACCGTGCTGTTTTCATGACTATTCTTTTAAAACACAAAGGCGGTGAACAAAACATGGTTCTCATGAATGTCACCAAAAAATAAAATGTCTTCCTCTTTACAAATATAGTATAGATTTTGGTTCTCAAACAAAATGCTGAACTTTTATTGACTCGACCCCGCTTAGTGAAAGAGGAAGTATTTTACCCTCCCCTTCTCTTACAAGAACCTCATTTTTGGGGGGGAAATTAATCATATTTTAGACATAATCAGCATTGTTTAAACCGTTGTTATACATAAAAGGCCATCCGAACTCACCAAACCCAAATAATAAAGTTTATTATTACAAAGGTATTTTATGATGACTGCTGATGGAGATTCATCATGATCTCATCCCCAAGGCCTCTCACACAGACACAACCTGAGGAATCAGGAAGTGAAAGCTAAACCTGAAACTCACTGTGTTTATGACTATTTTAAAAAGCAAAAATGTACAGATCTCACCCAACTGGTCTGACTTTGAGTACTGGTCCTCTATTTCACAACTCAAGACGGTGAACTATAAATGGTTCTGTTTAGGGAAATGTTTCTTATTGTCCAATATATATATATGTATATATATATACATGCTATGCTATAGTGCAATATAGATATATTGCACTATAGAGTGCAGAAGGTTTAGGACAAGATAGTGTAGAGACACTAGCAGTGGGACAAAGGTGTTGTGTGTGTATGTAGACGCTACGAGACAGAACGAAAGGGCCAGCGAGATAGAGCCAACCAACCAGAATAAGCCAGTTAGACTAGTGCCAACATACCAGATAGAGGGAGAATAGTGGGAGAACATCAGGTTAATCAGGTTAGTATTCAGAATGAGGGAGCCAGAATAGTGTCAACACACCACATGGGGGAGCTAGTGAAGGACGAGGAGGAGAATAGTGGGGTGTCAACAATAGGCGAAGAGTTATGCAGTTAGGATCGAAGGGGAGGGCTTCACTTAATCTAATGGTCAAAGGAATATATAAACTAATGTGTTGTATCATCGCCTTGTTGGTGTCTTTCCGGAAAGAGCTTGGTTTATTTGAGTGTTGTTGCTCCAATAATTCTTCTGAATTGAAGAATCGGATCTCCAGTGTGTTCTATTGGATGTGTGTTACCGAGAGTGCCTGGCCTGTGTGGATGTGTATAGATAGATAAAGGCTGTGAGTTAGAGAATAATTAGAAAATACCAGTGATCACGGGCCGGACCGACACCAGAGTTGCAGCTCCTTTCCTCTTTCACAGACCAAATGCTATGTCATCAAGGGTAAGCAGGAAAACCTTTTCTAGTTTTGCTGCATTAGTGGTATATGTCTGTGAGGCATAAGGAGTGGTGGTGACGGTGTAAGTTGTCTCCCAGGAACGTTCCAAAAGACCATATAAATGGAGGCACTGTCACGGTTTGGGTCTGCTTTGTGTCTTATTTTGTAGTTTTCATGTCTCTCGTGTTCCTGGGGAGCTTCACTTCCTGACCTGTCCTGTGATTGCCTGATTGCTTCCACCTGTGTCCAATCACCTGCACCTCCCTTGTGTATTTAAGCCCTGTGTGCCTGTTGTCCCTTGTCGCGTCATTGTCAGTCCTCGTTTGTGCACAGCCGTAGGCTTCTGTTTTTGTGGTGAATAAACAGCACCTTCTGGAAAACCTGAACCCTGCATTTGAGTCCTGCCTGCCTGCCTGCCTGCCTTCAACCTGCACCCAGCCCTTGTGACAGGCACTGTTTGTGTGAAATAAAAAGTAAAAAATGAAGAAGAGAAAAGTGATACTTTTCAATTGCGGATTTACTTTTTGTCCTAACATGATCTTAATATTAGTCTTAACAAATCAATTCAAATTAAAATCAAAGTAAAATCATCTTTCCTGCAAAACAGAATGTATCCTAAAGCCTTAGTCTGTAAATTCTGGATAAAATTAACCTGCAACTCAATTTATGAGTTATGAGGAACTATTTTAGCCTTCCCTTCTCTTACACAAACTTAATTATTTTGGTGGAAATTAATCATGTTTTTAGAAATAATTTGCTTTGTTTAAACCTGAACACACAAACACCAATGCTGGAAATACATATACATATAAATACATATACTGTATATTTGCAACTCTAAACAATTTCAAATACTCCTGCTCTATAACAAGAGCTAATTCATTTGGAATTTCCATCTTCGCTTACTGCATGAATCGTCATGTCTGACATTTAGACTCAACATTTGACATTTCGATGTAACATTTACATTTTCATTTATATTTAACATTTATATTTAAAATATACATATAACATGTTACATTTACATTTAGATGATTAATATTATTTAACAACTTTGTGTTACAAATATTATCCTTGGAAAAGTTATTGCATGTATTTACATGAATTTCTCTCTAAATGTTTGAAAAAGTGACATATGAATATAGTCCTACTTTTTAAAATAATGCTAAATGTACCAAAACTGCGCAAGATTTTAAAACTAAATGGACACAGTCATTATTTATGATGTTATTATATTCACCTGTGGTTTTCAAATCTCAAAAAGCGTTTTTTATTATGTATTTCCACAACGCACAATACAATGAAGTCTTAGTAAAGGGCTAATAAAATGACAAACAGTATCACTGTTGTCATTCTTCTCTTTGCTTTACCGTCTCTGCTCTTGGCCTTCCCAGTACATGTTGGCTATACTTGATTCACGTGCTGTGAATGGATCGGGTCCAGTCTACATCCAGGACATGGTGAAACCCTACATCCCAACCCGCACACTCCGCTCTGCATCTGCCAAGCGGCTTGTTCCTCCCTCACTGAGGGCAAAACACTCGACAAGATCACACCTCTTTGCCGTCCTGACTCCCAGATGGTGGAACGAGCTCTCTGATGACATCAGGACTGCAGAGAGCCTTTACATCTTCCCCTGAAAACTCAACACCTCTCTAGACTATACCTTGACTAAAAACACTAACAAACTATAGCACTAAAAAATCGTAGCACTTTAACTGTACTTATGGCACTTATCTATAACCTGTTTTGAAACTGCTTATTTGATGAAAATGATACATTCTTGTTACTTATTCTTCTGAGTTTGTATCTCGACGGTTGAGGTGCACTTATTGTAAGTCGCTTTGGATAAAGTGTCATTTAAATGACATGTAATATAACATACATGTAAAGATTCTTTGTTTAGAAATCCAATTTACCATATGTAACAATCAACAATTTATCTACGCCTCGCTGACCCCGCAGCAGAAAGTACGTTAGTATGTACGGGTTATCTATATTAAAATACATTTTCGACGAATAAACTCAACACCAAAGCGACCTCTTCGTCAGGCTCCTTCTGGTTACAGTAATACGTTTAGGGAAGATTTAGTGCTAGAAAACACGTGCTTTCGCTGAGCGCGTGAACGCAGCACGACAGCCCAGGGGAGGAGAGGCGAAAGGACGAGGGAGAGGCGCAGCGAGGAGAAGCATGAAGAAGAGATCCGGTCTCTGAGCATACAGACGGGGAGAGCACCTCGTCCTCCCTCCCTGGATAGGGGCCGACTGGAAGCGGAGGGAGGCAGCGGGGCCGAGGACAGCATGGAGGAGAAGAAGCAGTTTCTTTGTGGGGTGGTGGAAGGTAAGATCCTGTTTTTTTCCCCCCTCTTACCTTGGGGACACGATGTTTGAATAGATCACCGTTTGACCTACATATCATCCTTGTTTGTTCACGTCTGCAGCCGAAGAATGGTTATGCGTGTATGCACACTGACGTGGAAAGGATGTAAAGGTCTTTCATGAGATGATGTGTTGATGAGCGGTCAGGCTTGAAGTGGAGCTCAAAGAGCGGGCAATGAAAAAGATTCAGTATCCTGGCTCCAAGGCTGCAGCCAGACGAAATGAAAACTCTGGGTGATAGCTGGTGCACATGAAGATGATGACAGTGGAAATGAGGAAGGAGTGATGATGAGAATATTGGTGAAAAAAAGGATATGCTGACTGAGATGGTAATTAGAATAATGGTGGCTGGACATGATAGAGATGCTGTGATAGGATAGTCGTGTGATGATTGTGATGAAACATGAAGGAAGTCCCAATAAATACATAATAAAGATAAAGATAATGAAGATCAGAAGCTAGAATAGGGGATATGCCAGATCTGTTTTTAGCCCTATATATTATTTGATTGATTTGATTTAGAAAGATGCCTTGTCAGCACTGGTAACAACAAAGCCAAAAAATGACCGGAATGCTCATAATGGTTTTGAAATAAGTGCCTTTTATCATTGCTAATTATTAGAATAATGAAGTCCATGAAATTACTGACAATAGGAAAAAAACATCCACATTTCAGACCTTTTACCATTTACCAGACCTTAAGGTTTTAACCTAAAATATATAGCTTTTGTTGGAAAAATGTTTCAATTAAATTGTTTCACTCTCTTTGTCCATTGTCTTAACTCCATGATTCCCATAATAGATCATTTCACAACCTTTTGCGATGTGGCCCTGTTGAAATATATATCAGTGATATTAAAAGTATGAAAGAAGATGCAGCACTAACACACACACACACACACACACATTGCAGACTTATTCACAATGTAGAGAGAGGGACATTGGATACGCTACCTTTTCTAAATATAGAAAAAATGTGATGGGGAGTGCGGCTGGAGATTAATTATGTCTCGGCCAAACGCAGAGGGGGTGTGACCAAGCGAGCAGAAGAAGAGCTTGCATCGTTTCATGTGCTCATGCATTCAGGACGGTAGCTGTGTCCAGTCGCTGATAACAGTCCTACTTTGTGAATAATTGGAGCAGAGCTTGCCACTGAAAAGAATGGTACAGTCACAGATACGATACATGCCAAGGTGCATGTTCAGTGATCATGCATATGTGCATACGGATATAAGATGCGTTTGGAGAAGAATATCCATACGATATTTATTTCCCCGCAGGTTTCTATGGCCGGCCTTGGACTATGGATCAGAGGAAGGTTCTCTTCCAATGGTAAGTCTGCAAACTGAACAAAACCAGTGTCTGCTCACATGTATGTACCATTCTGCATGTGAGGACAAGTGCCCATGTCTTAATAAACCGGTTTGTTTCTCACACCAATGCCTTGATAGCTCTTCAGTAACTGATAGATAGATGTATATTTTGTGAATTAACCTGAAGCCTGTGGGCTGAATCCAGTTGCAGGCCTCTATAACAGTACCAAGCGGACCGAATATGAACTGATAAACAAATGAAGGATGTGGCGTTTCTTTTTCAAGTGCATTTATTTTACCCCATGTCACCTTGTAGTTAGTATGGGACCAATTAATTGTTGATGACACACTGATCCTACAAAGTGAAACGACAAAAGTGCCTTTTGGGAACTGTGACACAGTTTTGTAGCCAATAGTGACAAACCGACTACATCCCTTGAGATATGTTGTTCCCTCCGCTCTCTGCTTTTCTCTGCTCTTGGAGATGCAGTCCAAATGATTGTATAATATATATCTGTTATAAGAACATACAATCAGTAACACTAACAAAGTTACTGTAATGTGGCCCTAAATGTCTATTGATTTCTGGGTGATACATGCATTACCAGGACGAACCCATTAAGCTTTGTGTGGGATCCAGGATTATTTATAGCTCGTCTTTTTTGGAATCAAGAGTGTTAACACAATAAGTTGCATAAGTTTGGTTGATTACTGTGTGTGTGTGTGTGTGTGTATGTGAGTGTGTTTGTTTATCTGATATGTGTGTTTGCTTTGTGGAGGCGACACCATCTGTTCAGGAAGAGAAGCAGGAAGAGAGTGAGCACCAGGCCACCCACAAAAAACGAGGACGATAAGAGCTGGTCCATGTACTGAGAGGGCAATAGTCATCTTTTTGTGTGTGTGTGTTTGTGTGTGTGTGATGAAGTTATTATTTCACTTCTAGTACTATGCTTTATTTATGATTTAGCAAGTCATTTCCTGTAACTGATCATGGGCACCACAATCAATACAGTAGATTTATTTTCTTTCTGTTTTTATTTTTTCCTCCTTGCGTCCACTGCCACTTTCTCAGCTTCTCCTCAGTCTTTCCAGGGCTCTTACTTACATGACCGAGCTAAGCATATGGCATATGGCTTGATATATATATATACACATATATATTTAGATATGTTAGACTAGTTGCAGTTCTTGCCAGTTGTCATAGATTAAAAGCTTTGTACAAACGTTTGACTGGTACTGTATATGTAGTGGTTAATGTCATGGTTAGACCTACACTTCATTCAATAGGTTCATTCCCTTACCTCCCATGTTCACGTCTTTGTGCCAGGATGCAAAGTTGGGGGTTGAACACCTACTTGTATGGACCGAAGGATGACCTGAAACACAGACTGTTGTGGCGAGAAGTCTACTCCCAAGAAGAGGAAGGTAAGAACATCCAAGTCTCACTAAGTCTGATAGAAGAGTAGTTTTAGCATTTTTCAGAAAACCCTGACTGCTGAGTCTCATTTTGTCCCATCATGAATTTGTAATTCAAGATATTGCCTCTCCTCCCCTCCTGCTCTCAGGTCAGTTGCGTACTCTTATTAAAGAGGCCCAGTCGAGAGGCCAGAGGTTTGTTTACGCCCTGTCTCCTGGTCAGGACATTGTCTTCTCATCATCCTGTGACTTGACGCTACTCAAACGCAAGCTGAGACAGGTATGTGGGACAATGAGGATATGATCCAAACATGTTGTCCCTCTCACACACAACCTCTTCTCTCCCTCCAGGTATCAGACCTGGGTTGCGAGGCATTTGCCATTCTGTTTGATGACATCGATCACTCCATGTGTCAGGCGGACAGGGAGAACTTTTCTTCATTCGCTCATGCTCAGGTCACTGTAACCAATGACATTTATCGCTTTTTGGGGGAACCGCCCGTCTTCCTCTTCTGCCCCACAGGTAGGAGTCCTGACCGAAGTTGTGGCCTACAGGGCCATGTCAAATTTGACGTGTGCAGATATTCACTGAAAATGACACACACCTCTGTTTCTCACTCCCTGTAGAGTACTGTGGTTCTCTGTGTTCTCCCAGTGTATCAAAGTCTCCCTACCTGCAGACTATCGGAGAGGATCTGCTACCCGACATAACAGTGATATGGACGGGTGAGACACAGAAAACCTCCTGGCTAATAGAAGAACACACAAAGTGCAATTGAAGAAAACCATTTAAATGCACATCTGGTCTACACTTTAATTTCCCCCGAAGGCCTTTTGCCTCTTGTTTTTATTTTTGTAACTATTTGTGAGCTAGGTGGAGGTAGAGAGTACTACAAGCCACTAACATGAAACCTAAAAAACAACTTTTCAAAGAAGGCACTTGGCAGCCTTAGCATACAACAGATTATGAATGATAAATTGCCTACACAACCACATTCCTTAGTGTAGCCTCAAATATAATAAACTGATCATAAGAATGATCTATGGACACAATGGTGGCACTATTAAGCTACAGAGATGTAAACACAGTATAAACTCCACAGCGGCTGCAGCCACGAACAAACATGCAGCAAAGGAGACGCTGCCTAGTTTATAGACACAATGTTGCGCACGCACTTTGGTTTGTTGCTTGGCAACAAAGCGGTGGTTGATGTTCTCATTTGGGGAGAGTTCAGTGAGTTTGTTGTACTCATCCATCTTAAACGGTGTTCTGTTAGTCTTGAGCATCAGCAAGACCTCTTCAATCTGGTCCAGGCTTGACTGCTTAACTCATTCATTGTCATTACCTAATACAACCAGTCCGCTCTACCTGTTTGGTCCCAGCATAACCAGTCACCAATCGCTTTTTCTCATTTAAGGGTCCCCTTTATGATCTTACAGATTTGAATGTGTGTTTTTAGAGAAAACCTTTCTGGCTTTTTTTTAACCTTTTCCCTTCACCCTCGGCCCCACAGGCAGTAAGGTCATCTCCAGGAAGCTGTCGGTCGATTGCCTGGCCGAGGTGGAGTCCGTCCTCCAGCGCCCCCCGCTCATCTGGGACAACCTGCACGCTAATGACTATGACTCCCGACGTCTCTTCTTGGGGCCTTTTAAGGGAAGAGAGCCTCAGCTGAGGAGCCACCTGAGAGGCCTCTTGCTCAACCCAAACTGCGAGTTTGAAGCCAACTACATCCCTCTACATTCCCTGGGGAGCTGGTTCAGAGCTGGAAAAGAGGAGGGGAAAGGTGAGGCAGAAAGGGGAAAATATTAATAAGCAGTTGGAAGGCAGAGGAAGTAGCAGGGATAAGACAGGATATGTCCCAAGTTAATAAGCTAATGTTGGTTCTGCCAGATCAAGGCCATGAACAGTTAGTCCCATTGCTTCCTGGAAAAATTGTGCAACAAGCCGGTGTTGCTTGGCAACTAACACAATTCTGTCTGATAGTACTTAGCATGTAAATGAATTTGTGGGAATTAAAGCGGCATCTGTTTTCCTGGACAAGTTACTTTATGAGCAGTTGCTGTCATAGAAGAATTTAAAATATTGACCTTGTACGGAGTTGTACAATTTACCAATTTTATGAATCGTCATCTATTGGAGCAGAAACAAAGCGTAGGGCTGAAGGACAAATAACCATCAAGGGAAGGGATGAGAAAAGTGGAGACCAGCCTATAGATAGAAATGAAAGAGGCATTTTAATATTTGCATGACTGTGAGAGTAGAGTGGGAAGTAATTACTAGATTCAATCTTTGGTTTTGAGAGCTGTCAAAATTTGTCTAAAAAAATTAAAAACCAGAATTACAGAAAAGCAGAGTAGATGTATGTGTGAGTGTGAAGATAATGTACAAACTGCAATGCAATGAACTGATTCATGCACAAATTAATTCAAGTGGTTTTCGCAACTGTATTGTAGCTGTACTGTATGTATAATCATGCAATACTATTTGTGTTCTAGATGAAGAGTGTGAATACTGTCCTGATAAAGCGCTGTCTGCTGCACTACATGATTGGATGGAGGAACTCAACCAACCACTACAAGCAGGTAAAACACTAGGATTTAGAGCGGTGTCTTAAATAATCTACCTGCTCAGTCACTGTCTTGTTTTATACGTTAGTTGCATTGTGTCAGCACTGGTGACAACTAACTGACATTTTGAAGGTTTCCACATATTCAAATGTCTTTTGGTTACAATGTAACATTCATGTACAACATTTGCTATTGACAACAGGTCGGCAGAGCACTCGAGCAGACCAGCGGGCCTCCGTTTCAACAACTCGCTGCAAAACTCCCGACAGATCCGACTGCCCTTCCGCCCTCAGAGGCCCGCCTGCCGTGGCCAAGCTCCCTGTATTTCCCCTGATCTCCAGTTCACCGCCGTCGTCGCCAGTCAAGGGAGAGACGGAGGGACGAGAGGGGGAAAGGAAGAGGCCAAACCAGCCAAATCAATCAATCAATCACCAAACTCAAGGACCCAGGCCTTACGCAGCCTCTTGCGGCGGGAGGGGTCAGAAAGGCCAGAGTTGGGGGCTTTGTGGTGGGAAGGACCTGCTAAGTGAGTCCCAGGTGCAGCTGCTGGTTGGTCTTTATTATCTGCCCCACGAGCACGGCACGTCTGCCCAGAAACTGTTGCAGGATCTGACCTGGCTGAAAGGAAACTGCCACCTGGTCAGCGCCAACAGCAAGAAGACGACGCCTCAGAAGGTCGGCGTCTTTTGTGCCGATTGGGTTCTAATTGTGTGGCGCGTTGGTTCATAAATAAATTACTTTGTGTGTCCTCAGATGGATGAGTGGCGTGGCCGCTCCTCCAGGGTCCTGTCCCTGTGTGAAGACATCGCACAGCTTCACTGCAGCGTGGTGGGGGGGGCCAACAGGGCTGTGCTTTATGACCTTTACCCTTATGTGTGGGATCTGAGGAACACGGCTCTTGTGGCAAAAGCATTCATATGCTGGCTGGGTGAGCGAAAGAGAATAAGTGATCTATGGGAATACGAAATAATATAATGTGCTTAACTGGTTACTTTTGTCATACAATTGCTATGCTGTTAAACACTGTACTATGCTTTGCTTGATCTTCGATGCTAAATAGAATGTTAGTTCTGTAGTTTAGGTAGTATAGTTCAGTATATTATAGGAGTGATATACCAACCACCAACCTATCTCACTCAGATGGACGAGTGTTGAGTGAAAGTTCCCCCCAAGGCACCTGGAGGGACTGCTTCCACTGTAAGTAAGCATGACCTTTGAAATTCTCATCTCCCTGTTTATACATGAACTAAGTAACTACAAGTAGCCTCTTCTGCATAAATCATTCTTATCAACAACACAACTCAATTGAAAAGGTTTCCAATATTAACCCCAAATCCAATCATTATCTTGCAGTATTGGCTTAATGATGCTCATCCGATAATAGGGCAGTGATGGCTGAGCCACCCTTATACTTAAAAAAAATTATTGAAGCATTTAAACCTCTTTGGGAGCTGCTGTACAAAAATGGCACACTTTTGCTGTGTCTACGGCACAAATGTTTAAACTTGATTTGGCTGTGCAACAATTTACAATCTGCACTGGCTTGTTATTGGCCCGATCCACATGATGTCACCCGACTGACAATCAATTCTGGTTTGTGGTAGTGTGTGGGAAGACCACAGGGGCAGACCTGCTGGGAGTGGAATCTGAACCGTGGGCATTCAAAGGGGGCGTTTCTGGGGAGGTGCAGGTAGGGTGTGTTTGCATGTCATATTCCACACATTTTATGAATCAATCCTCCTTTTTTTATGCACGTTTTTATTATTAAATTATGAATATATGAATATGTGTCATTGAAGTCCAAACCGTTTATGACTGATTAACGTCTTTGTTTGTTTGTGTATGTGTGTGTGGTGTGTAGATGCTTCTCCCAATAGGCAGCAACAATGAACTCTTCACTCATCCTCCTCCTCTCTTCCCTACCTCTCGTCTTTATAACATCAGGCCCTACCACAGCAAAGACAAGGTAAACCTACATGTTATTGTTTTTACAATATCATTGATGTCAAAGAGGTGTGTTTAACAACAGGGAAAATGAAATAATGTTTTTACAGTTCTTTTTTATTTTGTGTGTGTGTGTGTGTAGTTGGAGATGTATCGGATGGTGCGCCAACTCCACCTGAGGAATCAGGGCGGTCAAGAGTCCAGTGTTGCTCACCCGGACATCGTTGGAGATAGGTGTGTTTGTGAAACTGAGAGGGAAAGGAATTGTCTGCATCGCAAAACACATCCTCGACAGACATATATAGTATTTGAGTGCTACACTCACATATACACACATTTTTAAATGAGTTATGTCTTTTCATTTCCGTAGATGTTTTGGACCATGCCTGTCGTTGTGCCCCGAGTACTGCTTCATCCTGGAGGACGAGCTGGGTGTGTGTGGCTGTGTGTTGGGCATCTTGGATGTCCGCTCGTTTGCCAAACGGTGCCAGGCCAGTTGGATGCCTGCCATGAGGGACAAGTACCCACATAAAGGGGGCAACACTCACCCCAGCACACAGGTGAATATGTGGAGAGGAAGGAGTCATTATACAACCCTTTTTTTGTTCCTACTAAAAGTATTCTAACATAGGGCACTGGAGTGTATGGACATACCCTTAGTTACACCCATCACACACCGTCTGGCTCCCTCTGTGACTGACTAATAATCTACTTGGAAGTGAATTGCACACACAGGTAAACAGGGAAAATTAGCGGTGAACTTCAGCAGAATAATGTTTCCAGGTCCCCTAAATACGACGTATCAAATATTTTCAATTGTGAAATCATCGCACTTACATTCGTGCTTTGTCTTTGTTATTAACGGGAGTTAACAACGTACTTAGTTACAGTGTCGCTTCACGACAAACTGATCTCAAGGAAAGAGCCAAACCGACCAGGTGGTGTTGCTCACCACCAGGCTCTGTCAGCCGCTGACATCTGTGGAGGACTTGTTTGCCCACTCCGTGCGTCATGGTGGACGCTGACATCATTCACACTGCAGCCACAGGGAACACAAGAGCAATATTTAATATACTTGCTTATTATTGCAACAAGATTTGTTACTCATGCTTTGCTTTTCTTGCAAGTTCTTATAAGCTGTGATCCGTAAAATGTGTCTCCTTAGTAGCATCTAGTGGCAGCTGTTACAAACTACAGCAACAAAGGAATGTGCGCGGCAGAGGCTTCTCCACAACCTTCCATCAAACTGACAGGGAAAATAAGTGGAATAGGACAGGGTTAACTTTCAGGGTTTTACTTATCAGCAACACATTGGTCAAATGTCCATGTGTCACTGCTGTCCTCTGTGTAGGAACTGATCAAGCTGATGGAGGAGGACCAGGGAGAGTACCCCGACTCTCTCCTCTATCACTTCCCCTCTCAGCTTCGACTGGACGCCCTGCCGGAGCTCGTGGACGTCAGCGTCAGCCGCACCCTGCTCACCGCCGTCCTCACTGCACTCAAGGCCAACGGTAAGGACAGGGTGCGGACTCATTAGCCATCACGTTGGGTCAACTTGAAAGGGAAGTATATGGTACAGCATGAAATGTTGTGGAAAATATTTACGTCGTATTACCTCTGCGGCATGCAATACGTTCACCGGCTCAAAGCTAAGAGGAGCATCTACCAAATATGCTGCCTGTAGATGATTTCTACCATTGCATTCAGTCCTTTTGAATTATTTACTTACTTGCTTCGGTGCCGGCACTAGTCCTGAATGTTGAATTGCTGTATTTTGAAAAATGTTCCATGACAGGTTCTCTATTATGCATTTCTTTTTACATGACCCTCTGCCTTTAACCATGAGTATTTGTGATGCATTCTTTTGTATGACGGGGGAAAAGATCTTAATTGGTCTTTCTTGCCTGTGTATGTAGGTTCTCAGGGTGTGTTCTGCGAGGTGCAGCCAACAGACCGCCAGAGGCTGGAGTTCTTGACAAAACTGGGCTTCCTGGAGATCCTCAGAGGAGAAGCCAGGAGCAGAGAGGGAGTGGTGTTGGGGAGGCTGCTGTGAAAATAAACACACACCCGACTCGTTGCACCCAAACAGTAAATACACATGCACAAATACACATGTCTGTCAAGAAGTTAAGTCTTTTTTAACAGACTTTCCTGGACCTCCCTTGAATCTGTGTGGCTGCAGTAATGGGGAAGCATACTAAGCATTCTGAAGGATTCAATGTTATAAAATAAGCATCGAGTCCAACATTCCACAGAGTTGTGAGAATCTCTTCTCGGATTTGAACCCCAGGCTACGGATTACTAGGTTTAGTCATGTTACAAAGAATTCTACAACAAGTCATCATACAACTCAATATCGTCTTCACTCATTGTTTTGGTTTCCTGGACCAAACTTTGAAGCTTCCTATTTACCAGACAGACATGAGTGTATTGAGTTGCTCAAATGAAGTGTAGACATAATTTTACATGACTCCTTAAAACTGACAGAGAACAATCCCTTCCGGTGGGCTCTGCTCCCTCTATTTTGTTCATAAGCGATACAATTCATTTTTAAAGTAAGGATGTTGTTTTCTAGCTCCTGTCCTGTTGTTTTAATAGCGTCTGACTGCAGACTGGACGCACGCACAGCGTCACTGTTTGCACTTGATTACTTTAGATGATTGTTTACATGCATGAAGAACAAAACATTATAAAAGACAAAGCGGTCACGTAATAAGATTACATGTGCTGTATACAGACATTGATGCAAACAGACATTTATTTCAGTGGAATGGTCTAACATAGCAACATTAATGAAAATCTTTCATTGGACATTTCTCAGCCATTAAAGCTAAAAAGACAACCCAAGAAGATGTGAGTGCATGTACGCTAAAATTCATCAAAATCAAAATGATATATTCAAAGAGATTGTGCATGAAAGAAATCATGCCGATACGTACATTAAACACAAAGACACCCACATACACATATCGGTTTACACTTTCAATTGGATATAATAAATACCTCCCTAAATTGATTTTTAGATACTGTAATCATCAGCAATGAGTATGCACGGTGTTGTGTGGGTCCTTTGAATGTGTTTGTGCAAAGTGTACGCATATATACCAATTAAGATTCATTCTGCCTTCCTTCAGAACCATTATGAACACAAGCAGACACACACCGTCATTCTAAAAGAAGCACAAGAGCACTCACAATCAGATCTTCAAATGAAAGTAGAACTATGAATGTTCATTTTTTGTAATGCAGCTTAAAAGAAAAGTACTGTTTGTGCTAGTATTTATATTTCTACTTTTTCTTCTTTTTGTATTATCCTGCTTGATCAATCACAGACAGAGAGTCACTTTCGTATGTTTCGTCTCGATACCAACCTCGTCACCATTGTCTGTGAGGTAGTTTGTGATGAAAGAACCAGTACAGGAACTTAAAACCCAGTACAACATAAAAACCTGTAAGCACTAAGATAGAATTGCATGACGTAAAGCAACATTTTAGAGGGTATTGTTTGTGGACTTCACATAAATGGAAAAAAACAACCTTTCAAATGAGATTTTAACATTTTACATTAAACTGGGGTGTATTGTTGTTTGTGTTTGGTGTCACAGATGTTGATGGGAAATATGCAAAATAATTTACACAGGTAACATAGGGCACTATGACAAAAAATACTAAATCAATTAATGAACAACGGAACATCTTCACTTTATATTTTAAAATAATTTATTTAAAAATCATAATTATGATTCAAGAATTAAACGGTTGCCTTTTACTTCCTGTCCGAGGCAGCTGACCACTCACATCTCATTTCATCTGTGTGTACTCACTGTCTTTCTGCATTTGTGTCTGTTGTTCATGTGCTCTACTGTTGTGCGTCTTTACAGGGTCAATGAAGGGGTTAAAAATAACCACTGTTGAATTCAGTTTGGGTTTCTATTGGCAATAACTGAACTGACTTGTTCATTCCATGACTATTAAAATGTTTTCTCTTTCCCCTTAAATGGCTGTTATTTGTTATTATACCTTGTAAAAGGTTATTATTGATACAATCAATTCCTAAAATGTTATAACTTTCTCTAGTCCTGCTCATCCTACAGAAAAGTACTGATACAATACGTTATACATCTGTGCTCTCCATGTCTGCAGTGTTTCCAGCTTCCCATTGCCGTGGGAAGCGTAGGTTGTGCTCTGGGGCCATGACTTGACCCATCGGGATGCGGTATGCTGCTAAACTGCCGGTCAGCAGCAACATGAGTGTAGCTGTCAGAGTAGCTGCCCAACTGCAGGCTGGCAGTCCGACCTAGAGAAGGAAATATGTTAATGAATAAGAGGGTGAAGGAGAACAGTGTGCGTGATAAAGACTCTAAACATGTAAAGTTTGCAGGGATACAACAGCCCAATTGCTGTTAATGTTTAGTTAACCTATCTGAATAAATCATTCAATACCAGAAAGTGAAAAATGTTCACAAAATGTTGCTGCTTCATACACATACGGCTTGAGGTGTGTGTACCTACCGTTCCCAGCAGATTGCTCAGAGCGATGTCAGCATACGCAGAGAGGAAGGCTGCGCACAGAGGAGAAGAAATTAGGCCAAATACATTCCCAATGGACTTACTTCATCTCTTGCTGACATATATACAGTAACAGGTACGGATGTTGGCTGCAGTTAACCTTGTTACGGAGAAAAACTGAAAGCCACAATTAACACCAATTTACCTAATGTGAGTAGATTTGCTACCTGGCAAACAGGTCAGCACTAATGCTTACGGTGCTCCCCGCTGCAATTTCAGACACATGAATGTATTTGAATGATTTTTAATTTTTGCTGTATTCATGTATGAGGACACAATGAGACAGGACAGCCTAGTCTAAAACAACTATATCAAATCAAGCCTCATACGGACAGGAACTATTAACCAATTACAAACATTTGTTGCTAACTGAGTTCAAGTTTCTTTAGTTCCGCAGAAAAATGCCGGAGCAATGTTGCTGCATCGAGTCTCTTATGTAGTCGGAAAAATGTGAAATATCAATAGAACCCCATACGACTCTTCACTCTTCACATGTACATACACTAACCTGTTTAAAGGATTCAAAGTTTAAGATTTTGTAGGCTCTAAATGGTGTTTATTTGTTTTGTTCGAGCATTATTGTCAATGTGATATACAGTACATTGCTTTGCATGTGAGTGTTTCAGCACCCTGGACAGAGACAATATGAGAACACCATTAGTTTCAGCACTATTAGCTTTAAGTTTTGATCTAAGTGTTTTACAGTCGTTCTACTTCAATTAATTATTTATGTGAGATCACCTACACTGTCGTTATGCACAATATATGGCAGGTATTGCGTGAGCTTGTGCGTTACCGCTGGCGATGGCAAAGAGGTGTGTCCTCCAGCTGAAGGTGAAGAAGAGTCCCCCAACAGCCATGCAGCCCAGGGATCCATTAAACCCCGACAGGCCTGAGTACAGAGATTCATGACGCACCGCCATGGATAGACCTATCAAACAATCACACACACACAGACACGCACCAAGTGAGAGTTAAACCTTTACATAAAAACAATGAGTCACTGGTGTGAACGTAAATACACACGCATGCGGATATTTGACTGTAAAAGAAGCATTGTCCACATGGTGGCGCTAGACACACACTCCTGTGAGGTTGTCTTCAGTTCAAATTGTAGTTTGCATGCACTGTACCCTAATAAGGAAATGTTGATTTGCCCTCTCAATTACCTCACATCCTAACAGAACCAGGAAGTGATGCAGCACTAAGGAGGAGCTGAGATGTAATTCATCTCCTTTGTCTATTGCATTTTTCCTTTGCAAAAGACTGCATTCAGCCACAATCCCATGTGGTGATGATGGGTAGGGCATGATAGAGGAAATGCGTGGCTCCTCTGCAGTAAGCCACTACATTCAATGTTTTTATTTCACTGAAAGTAGTAATGAGAAATGAGGGCATGATAAAATGAAGAAGCTCTCAATGAGAAGACAAATCCCTGGAATAAGAAGTAATTACAGTAAAATAACAATGCCAGTGCTGATTTCATCATCCAGTTTCTTAGTTGGTAGTGCTGCAGAGCCTTGTGTGTGTGATCAGCAGGTCAATGTCTGATGAATTTTAGCCAGACTCCAAAGAAATATCGGTGATACCAGAATCAACCTTTTCTCCGCTGGTCTTAAAGCTCCAGATGCAGCGTGTCTCTCAACACGCACAGGATGGAGAATAAGGATGTCATCAAAAAGAGTTGGGCCACAGAGATCAGCCGCAAAGGCTGGCAAGCCTCATTCAGAAGCAGCAAGGAGCACACTGCAGATACAGACAGCTTCACTGCTGGTTGGAGTCAGGACATTGCTGTGCTGCACCTACAACCACACCGAACAGTGATGTCATGGGGAACTACTGACACACAATTGAGTTCAGCTCTCACATCACCATTTTTGGGGGTTGTCAAAGGGTGTTATTTGGTGAATATGATTATTTAAACCAAACCATATTTTGTAGGAGCATTTCCAATTTGTGCTTACAATACTCTTGAGTGCAATGAGTATGAAATATTGCAAAACAAAACATTATAAACACCTTTACAATAGCTTTCCTCAACACTGACAACCTAAGAATTGATCATTTCTATCACATTATAATTGACAAAGAGGAAACCTACCAGAGCAGTGCATATATTGCATTGCTTGCAATTGAACAGGTAAGGATTAACATAATAAACGGCGTCATTGTGTAGATGAGATCAGCAATCTTTAGCATTTTGGGGTATTTCTGCCTCCCACCGCAAACCAAGCTGCAAGGGAAAACACTGCATCTATGTGTGTGTGTGTGTGTGTGTGTGTAATCAGAGGCCATCAGTCCTATGGCCCCACCCAGAGGCTGCTGCCACTGCTCAGCTGCAGAAAGAAATCATCTTTAAAGCTTGCTGAACATTTCCTTGATATATTCAGTACTTATATTTGTAGGAATATGACCCTTAAAGCAGAAATGTATTTTTACCTTTCCTCTGTAAGAGCAATAGCATGAACAATGACTGAATGCTGTCTGACTACAAAAAAAGTGTCCAGCATAGCCCACTATTTGCTGAAAGCGGGTATTAAGTTGAACATGCTCCTAGGGGAGTGGGAGAGAATTATCCTTAACTTAATTGTGTGTGAAGCCACTACTGTCATTTGCATTGTCCCATCTTGGTTAAAAAAGGTCTTTCAAACCATACACTACATAGCAGCCAAACCTTTAGCTATCAATGCTGAACAAGAGATGGATAGGGAGAATGTCAGCGGTATAAATGCAATATCATCGTATATCCGTCTCAGATTAATGGTGGTTAATTGACCGTCACACTGTGCTGTGGTTCCCTTGTTACCAGGCATTGCAGTTTAGCAGTCTGGTCCTGTATCGCAGTGACCACACCCCACTACTGCCTCCTCACTGTCTCTCTGGGCTACTCTGCCATCCTCCTCTCCCTCTTTCCACTCAGTTTGTTTTTTTCTCTTTCACAGCCTCCCTCCTCTGCTTATAAACACTCCTCTCTTCCCCTTTCCACACTTCATTGTCTTCCTCTCCATCTTCCTGGTCACCATCAACATTTCCCCTTTTGCATTTCCAGTTTTTCCCTCTGTCCCTTCCCCACTCCAGTCTCCCCCACGCCTTTCCCTGCCCACACAAGGGTGTCATTGAAGACTAATGGCCATGTGGCAGGGAAGGCCCGGAGGAACATTTTTTACTGTTTTTCTAAATTTCTGTGTATGTATACTTATTTGTGTGTGTGTGTGTGTGTGTGTGTGTGTGTGTGTGTGTGTGTGTGCGTGTGCATCACTCCCCGTCCAATAGCGTCTATGCAAATATAATGAGTCAGAGAGTTGTTATCATATCAAAGGCAGCATATCATCTCCTCTCCTCTTGTCCAGTTGCTGCCTGCATTAAACCACAGTGAATACCTGCATACTCACTGGCCTTTGCTATTCCTGGAAAACTGGATACAGCTAATTTCCTCTCTACTATACAGTATACTGTACAATGAATGAATGAATACTTTCTGCCGCAATCCTCTTTCTCTGTGAATGTTTCCAATGCTTTTAGTAGTGTGCCAATACAGTTTGTGTTTTATATTATTGCTATATCATTTAACTTACTGTATAAAGGTTAGTGGCTTTATGAGGATTTATTAGAACACGGTGGTACTCTGTGCTAAATGGTAATATGCCAATATGGTGATGGTGGGAAATGGTTACCATGGTCACCATCTTAGTTCTAAGATAATTAGTAATTCTCGGTAAGTACTTTCTTGATAAAAAAAAACACAGATTAAAGTTATCAAAACGTAATGTCATTTCTGATCCCCGTATTATGGCATGTGTGTTCTACAGCAGCTATACGTGTGTTACAGGAGCACATTGAGCCCTGCTGCTGCATTTCCAGGATGTCAAACCAGGGATGCAGATTTCAGTTTGTAACTTCACAAATGCCTTTTATCTCTTGTCAAATGATAAATAGAAAGCTATAAAACGGTAAACCCAGGTTGACTTCTCCATTAGCCCTACATTTTCTTCCCTATTGTTTTTGATCCTACATCCTACATTGTTTTTGATCCTACATTTTTCCCCAAAAACATGAATGCGCAGTGGAAGGCTCTAGTCTACACAAAGCCCCTGATCCACTGCTCTGGAAAACCCTTATGGGAATAGTTTACGCCACTTTGCTTTGAGTGGCAGCTCGAAGTACAGTATAGCCTCATTGTGCTTGTCGCAGGCCAATTCGGTGTCTCTTGCCACTCTCAGTGTGACCCATGCAACTGTATCTCTGTCATTCTGGCTCCTTCTCACATATAAGGAATGCAGCATCAACAAGGTGATGAGATTGTCACGGTTTGGGTTTTCTTGTTGGGTTTTCTATGAGATTCCTCATAGACAATCACAGTGATTTCCCCTGACATTCATCGGGGATGCCCACAACTCTTAATATCGGCTGTCTGCCTGAATGCCCTCTGGTGTTTCACCTCAGCTTCGTCCTTGAAGAAAAACGATTAAACTGAAGACAAAAAGTCAGTCCAAAAGATGGAGACGAATGAGACGGTTGCAAAAGTAATGACTCATAGAGAGGTTTTTGTGATTGTGGATTCACATTGTCTGTGTTGGCTAAGAAACGTCATTAGATTCCATCTCTTTGATGACACTGTTTTTTTATTGCAGCAGCGTGTGTGTGTGTGTGTGTGTGGGCCCGCTACTGTTACCATGTGTTTCTACAAGTATGTCTTATATGAGCTCACTCCACTTCTGTTTCTTACAGTATGAGTCATAATTGAAAACACACACACCAAAGTATTTTAGGACACTGTCTCCTGCAGACGGAAGGGGCTGAAATCTTTTAAACATCGAGCATGTCTCTTTCTCTCTCTCTCAACCTGAATAGTCATAGTGATAGATTTAGACGACTCCCTCAGCCACAGGTGTGTATATTCGTACATAAGCCAGTGGTTATCAGTACTCGCCTGATTGCTTATTTCTCAAACACAAAGCTCCGCCAAAGCCACAAAGGACATTATTACACAACTGTTTTCACAGGCTGAGAAGTACTCCCCATGACTAGATGCATGTCTAAAATGTTTTCGTTTCCGTCTAAACACAGATACCCAAAGCCAAATGTTACATAGTGCATCTATTCACTGAGACTTAAAATTTATTAAAAAAGATGCCCATTGACACTGGAAATGTTTAACTTTAACCCAGATTATTTCCACCAGAAAGACACCAACCATTGTATGAGGTCAGAACAGTAACAAACGCCCTTGAAGAGAACATTATGACATCCTCACTTTGCTAACTCTCCCCCACGGACACATGAATACTCAGGCGGAGACAAACCAGCTATCGTTCCCACTGCTGATCCCAGCAGAGCGTGAGCGGCCAGCAGGGGAGAGTAGAGCAGAACAGCCCCGAGGATGAGGAGGGAGGGCCACAAAGCTCCACAGGCAAAGATCTGACCCACACCCAGAAGGATGCCACGTGTAACCTGGGCAAGACAGAAAAGAGCATGGGAGGATTATATAATTAAGCACATTTTAAATTAATATAGAGAGATTTTATATAGTATGTAGCAAACTCGCAAAAATATAATGATAATTTGTGGATTCTACTCAATAGCATGGAAAAAAACACATTTTTAGTACTTTGTACAACAACATGTTTTTCTGGCAGGAACAACCTTCAAACTGTGGAAGAGCACTCAGAAGTCATTGAGCCGTTGAGATATGGCTTCCCTTCCTATGTCGCATGCAGACTCCTAAGAATATACCTCCCCCATCTTAGTACAGTAATCAGTTCTCAGTTACATTACTTGTCTTGACCATCACATAATGAGCCCCTCCTCTTCCTCTTGCGTGCATCCTGATTCTGCTCGTTTGTGTTCTGCATTCTTAGGGTAATGAACCCAGCAGCAGCCGTTGCTCCTGCTGCCCTGCTGACTAGGGTAATTGTAGTCTTTTAACCAGTGGCCATGATGGGTTGTAGTCTCTGCTGCAACCACAGAAAGGAAATATCTCCCATTGATGACCCTTCCTATCGTGGCATCACAGTACTTACAAAGGCACATCATTTATTGTGATGCATCTGCATGTCACGCATATTTCATGAATGGTGTTTAATTATATCGCAGGCAGACAAACTCTTTGTGCGTGAAAGTATGCTGTTGTAGTTGTGCAGCCAGAGCGCCCTCCTCAGCAGTGAATGCTGAAGACATTAAATATAAATAGGACCTACGTCACACCCATCGCTGGAAAGAGCCAGAAAATAGACGGGAGGCGGGGGAAGGAAAAAAAGAAGAAATGGAGAGCGGTGAAGAAAAAAAGGAGAAAAGAAAAATGGGACAATAGAAGCGGTAAAAGAGAAGGAAATGTAAAAAAAAAATTGTAATTATAATGAATAAAAGGTTACCAGCGGTTAATTGTTAATTGATTCATAATGGAGAGAAAAGGATAAAAGAGGCCAATTGATGAAAAAAGATCCAGTGAGACGGAGGAAGGATTGAATGGCAGAGCACAGACTGGGGGGAAGAGAGCCAAAGACATTAAGGAGGAAGTATTTAAAAGCTTTCAGATCCCCCAAGCAACAAACCAAAGAGAATTTATGAAGTGAAAAGAATAGCGTTAAAAGAGGCCAGAGACGGACAGATGGAGGGAAGTGAAAAAAAGAGGGAGAAAGTTTTCATTGGAGGGAAATAATGGATCACATTAGTTCAGTCTGTTTCCAAATGGTTGCTCTTTCAGCATTGAGATGCCAGCTGGCTCTCAGAGATCAAAGCAGACTGCAGCAGCTGGTGAGAGTGCATTCTTTTTGCCAAAGTCTCATGAGTAACAGTCCTAGGTGACAGCAGTACATTTCCATTTGGTGTATCAGAGTAACCTTTTTATTTTCTAGAGCTTGCATTTTAAATCAAGGTGACATCAGCAGCAAATAGGCCCTCTGGCTTTACTGCTAATTCTTTCAAAAGGTAACAGCAGCTATTAAATCAACCTCAGTATTTCCTTCCTGGAAACCGGACTGACAAAGACTACCCTGTACATCGCACATTCTGAATATTGTTTGCACTCTCAGACCCTACGTTGAATGCCTTACCTCCACTGTGAGCTTCAATCACTAAGAATATTCAATTAAAAACCGTTAGGGCTAATTTATGAACAGAATCGCCCACAGTAACTGTTGCTTGGTAACTGATGACTCATAGTTTGGCTCCAATTAGTCACTTGTTCGCTTTGGGTGCAACATGGCAGACAAACGGAAGATAACTGCCCTTGGTTCAGCTCGGTGTTTGTCTTGTAAAAACGATCCAGTCGCTTCCAACAGTTCCCTTTGAGACTACTAATGATCATTTTGTTTCTTTACCTTCCATTTGAGCAGGGAAGCGTGCTTTTTTTAAAAGGAGACATTATTTAATTCAATAGAATTAAATTCAATTCCTGGATGGAGCAGTCAGAGCAGGCTTCTACAATGATGATACGTTTAGTACATCTATGCTCCACAACTCAAATGAATTAGATTGTTGAGGCGTCTTCTTGTGTGATGTAACATGTAACAATGACACGGCAAAGGACACGAGACACACAGGGCTTAAATACACAAGAGAGTTGTGCAGGTGATTGGACACAGGTAGAAACAATCATGGGCACTGCAGACAATCACCAGGGAAGACAGGACAAGGCAGGAAGTAAAAGTTACCCCAGGGACACAAGAGACATGAGACTACAAAATAAAACAAGAAAACCTAAACCGTGACAAAATTAACCTCAGTATCTTCAACATCCCTGCAGGGGACATCTGGACAGCTCTTGTAACGTGAACGTCTGATGACCGGTGAATTAGCTGATGAAGTTCCAAGCTTTTTCGTTTTATGTCTGAAAACGTTACTAAAGTAGACATCATCTGAAGATCTGTATGTACATCACATGTACCACATCTGATATCTGATGGTGGAATTATTAATGCCAAGTATTAAAAAATGGCTTCTGTTTAACCTCAAGAACAAATATTTTATTAATCTCACCTCTATTGCGCTTAGTTCGGTGCCGTTGTGGTCCGTCAGCCCCGGGGGCGCGGCCGGGTGGTGCGGAAAGTAAGGGTTGTCTGGGCCGGTACAAAGGAGGTAAAGGACAATAATGATGTTGAAGGGGAACACTGCGACAGGCAAGTCCCAGCGATCCAACACCGGGGAGAGTCCGCTGAACAGAAAGACACTGGAGATGGGGGCGGTAGTGGGGACGGGGGAGTAGAGCGGGATTCCTGATTACTTTTTGTTCATAAGCTTTTTGCAGATACGTGTTCACATTCCAGCTAATGAGCCTTTTCAAAATGGATTCGTTGTGGTATCCATTTCTCTCTTGCTGCATGTTACAGGTGAAGGGACACCTTGATGGTGCGGTGGGAGTAGAGCCATTAGTGTGTTTCCTTATTAGCATTCAGTCTGCAAACCTGTGAAAAATCTATTATTTGTCTAGATCAATTAACATCAGCAAAAGTGTCTCTGTTCCCTTGGAGACAGGATAGAATTATTACAGTAAATACAAAAATCTGCAAAAATACCACAAAATGAGTTCAACCAGTTTACTTTATTGAAATTAGTCTTCTTGGTTACACATTTTACATAAAGTTTCCATAATTTTGGAAAATATAAATCTTTTTTTTAATAATTTCCAAAATTCGAATAGGTGCCATTTAATCAGTTTAAACCATTGAGGAAACCAGTGATGTGACAGAGAAATCTATTTGTAGACTCTGTGAGCTAAAAAGGCCCTCGAAGCCCAATTACCTTTTACAAGGTAAAATAATATACGTAATATAAGGTGATGGCTCTCGATAAAACATACCAAACTCACCATATAGCTGAGCCAAAGCAGACAGGCAGCAGCAGCCACCAGTACCAGGGTCCTGCTGAGCTGAACACTCCCATCAGCAGAGACACCAACATGCCATTAAAACCATGGAGACCTCCTTGCACCTCAGCACTACACACACACAAAGAGAAAGAGAAAGATTCACATTTCATTTGTGTCATTCAGTGATTTTCTGCAAGATCATATCTGGCATCTGCCCATGAAACAAGTTCAGTTTTAACAGACAATGATTGCATATTGGCATATTATTATGTGCATGGCATAGAGTAAATATTGTGCCATTAGGTGAAATAAGAATTGTGAGTCGGTGGGTGTAGCTGAAGACAAGCCCATCAGTTATGGAGCTGTAATTCTCACAAAAGTAGAACACTCAATCCCCTTTAGTTGTAAGGTGGTGCAAATTCTAAGCTAGTGTTCCCGACTTGGCTTCCAGGCAACAGACAGGATTTTAATGATGTTTGATTACCTAAAAATAGACATCATTGTTTAATGAGCACCTTTATGAGCTTCTATGCCATTAGTGTGTGTTTCTGTACGTGGGCATATCAGTCCACCTGTCTTGTCCTATGATCACAGCTGTTAGCGTAGAGGCCAGTACACCCAGAGTTCCCAGCAGGCCCTGCCAGGGGGAGGCCCAGAACAGTGCAGCCAGAATGAGAGCCCCGCTGAGCGGGTTGTTGGCCAGGATCACTCTGGCCACGCCTCTCAGGCCCCACACCGCCAGCTGCAGCACAAACGGCTTGTCTGAGGACACAGAAAGAAAATGTTTTTTACACAATAGGAAGCAATTCCCCCCCGAAAAAAAGAGTTGTTACTCCCAACTTAAGGAGGTAAGGTTTTTTTTTATACCAGAACCAGGATCATGATTATGTTTAATTTTGGAGGTAGAGTGCTGTCTGCATATTATTAAGATTATGTTGTTCATGATTATTGTATATAACACATTTTATCATTGGGTTGAAGATTAGAATTCAGAAAACATGTTGGGATAAAGCAGTCACAGTGTGTTGTGAAAGTTTTCCTACCATGCATGTACGTATCCACATGTTTCATGTCCCCAGTACACAACAGCAGGCCGCTCATCACACGCTGAATGCGGCTGGCCCGATTCCTGCTGTTCTCCTCCACATCTGTTTTGGTATCAATCCACATAATGTGACAAATATGTTGTAGTCATGTGGTAAAAAAAAAATGTTTTTTCTCTTTCGTTCTCCTCGCCCCTCTGTCTGCTCTGCTGTTGCTTTTTGCTCCCCTTTCTTCTCAGGCATCCGGTCATTGCCTTTTCCTCCTCTCCCTCCTTCCTCCCGAGTGAGGGTTTAAGAGGATGGCTAACAGACCAGTGGGCCGGCTAAAATATTCACTCAGGTTTGTTCCGGCCGTGCAGAAGGACAAAGTCCAACGCCATTGGGTCTGGTGCAGGAGAAGAAGACTGGAAGACCCCTTCCTCCTTCTCTTTATCTGTCTTATTTTGAAACCACCCCTTTCCTTTCCCTTTTCTCTACCGGCCATTGTCCATTTGAGCTAATCATCCACCTTTTACAGCTCTGTGACACATGGCTGTGTTATCTCACGCCTTTCCGACAGGTGTAATATCTAACCCAGCCATCCCTGGTGCTTTGCCTTCAGAGAAAAAATGGAAGTTTTCCAGACCAGATTCCTCTCTAATATCGGAGAGGCAATAGTTTTGCTTTGACACCAACCTGACTTAAAAAGCGCCTGGATGTGTCGATGATTGTGTTGGGCATACACACCTCACCTTTCTTCAGTGACATCACTCACTTAACGGCCCGAATAGCAGAGAAATGTTTTGATTTTGCTTCCAAAAACACAAAAAAAAGCAGACATCCGAGAGATGTGTGCGCGTATGTGGCCACTTGTGCAGAACCATGTGTGGATGTAGCGTTCAACGAGGCGAGGCAATAACGGCACGTCAGATAGCATCACAGAGATGCTCCTCACTCGGTCTGAGGCAGCGCCGCTTCAGTTCCCGAGCCTGATTTTTGCAGGTGGAAACTGCTGTGGCACATTCAGCTCATTTCTCTCTCTCTCCCTCTCTTTCTCACGCTCTCTCGCTTCCTACGTTTCCCTCGCTTGATCCATCGTTTATTCGCTTCAATAAATGCATCCGCCTCCCTCTCTCTGTCTGTGCTGCTCAGCTCGTTCCATCAATCACAGACTGCGAGGCCTTTAACATGAAGAGCAGCTGCAGGTGAACGTTGGAAGACTACACTTTGACCTGCGAAGGTGTTGGTTTTGTCAAGTGGAACCACACAGACATGCGCAGCTGCACACAAACACCACATTGGGGCAAGCCACCATATTGCAGCTACAGTCAATATTAGTATTCATTCAATATTCACGGTGTGTGTCTGGTCCATTCCAGACACAGACCAAAAGGTGAATCAATGCATTATGAAGGGATATACAGTGAAGTATACAGCATTGGCTGCACTATTGTGTAACAGTTTGCCATTTCATAACTAAATAATGAAATAAATAAATACTGGTGACCAAATATTCCTCATTTCCAAATAAATCCTGTAAAACATTTTGTGTTTACTCTATAAAGAAGAAAATCCTAGCTGATCAATTTGCAGAAAACTCATAAATGATTTAAGCTCTGGAGAATTGATGACAGCTCACTTTGTTAGTGCAGCACTCCACACGACATCAAACCTTTAAAACCATTATTTGACCTTCGCTCCTATTTGGTTTCACTTAAAAGAGAACTTTTTGTGTGAGATAGTGTTATGAATTCTCTATGGAAAGAAAAGACTATTACCTTGAATAACTTTTATTAACTCAATAAAGCATGTGCTACATAGTCTGTGTGGTGAAGATTTTGCTCAGTAAAATGTTTATGATGTATCCAAAAAAATCCATCCATTTTTATTTGGCTTTTCAAGGAATACATGATGCCCATGTCCAATATTTTATCCAGCAGCTTTATGTCAGCTGTTTGATCTCAGGCTGTGAAAACATCAGTTTTCGTTTAAAGCTTGACAGGGAGTCTGGGATGTGATCCCCTAAAAGGCTGCATGTTGGATCAGCATTTTATCTTCTTCCTTCTGTGCTGTTTCTCAGCTGGAGGGAAAACAACATCTCCCAGATTTTACTTCTTGTATTTGCCACCTGTTTATTTGTTTAACAACCCCATTGTGTCTCTTTCAGGTCTGAAAGGTGACACATGTACAATGTTTTTTGCCTCATTTGACCTTAAAAAACAATTATTTCCTCTACGTTCAAATGCCATTATGGGAAGTAAACACTAAAATGTTTTGAATACAGTTTTATTCCTCACATTCATTGCCAGAGGACAATGGCCCGTTACCAGATGAATAATGCTCTAGAAAAAAGCCTTTTCAGTTGATCATAGATTTTGCATTGAATGAATGTATGGTATGCACCCAGGAATCCACTTTCAGGTGCAAAAGAAGAAGCAACACCCTCATTTAAATCAATTAACTTTCTTGTAACGTGGCTGCAGAGGCTCAACCTTTCGCTCGCTGAGTGAGTAAAGTGAAGGAGGTGAGTGTGACTGCTGTGTCAAGCCGGTCGATTACCTTCCTTTTTCCTTCCGGCGGCTGAGCAATTAACCAGCAGCAACAGATGAAGACAAAATATCACTAAGGCTAAGCCTGTGTGTGTGAGTGAGCGTCACATTGTTGGCCTGCTTGCTGTCTGCGCCTCTCTTTCCTGTGTCAGTAAATGTGTAGGTCGCTTGTGCTGCCGATGACACCGAGAAAATCAATAGCCCCCGCCTAGCCTCTCTAATTCCTGACCTTCGATTTAGTCCAACCCTGCACTCCCTCTCAATGCAATGCTGGATCCGATGCAATGTCAGGTTGGACAGGATTCTGTATCATTTAAGGTGAATAGCATTTAAAGGGTCATTGCTAAGGCCACAGGACTGAGATGAGAAAATGGGATATCCGAAGGTTTATGTTATTGCAATTCAATGTAGAAGGAAAATGCATATCACAAACCAGTAAGCATCCACTAAGCCCATGGAAGCTTCCTGTCTTTTGAGCTCTGCTTACTGACTTACCCCCTCAAATCCAGGTCGCCTCTGCTAAATTTGGAGAATAAGAAGCGGAGGAGGATGGATTAATTGAGTCAGAGTTACTGGGACGTCACAAGAACCATCCATTTGCAGCCTGAATTTGCATCCAGTTTAGACAGAGAATTTTGGTTTTGGGAAAAGTTGGAAGGAAAAATCTAAATTGGCTGATCTATTTAGCTGCATTTGAAAGTCTTTTATGGATAAAGTTAAAGACACACATAAAAAGAGACTAATTTCCTTATTAAGAAACTATTCTGCGTCGCTTGCCCTGTCACATATTTGTTTCTCCAAGGACAACAATACAATTAAGAGGGAACGAGACCTATTGATATCCTATGTTCCTATAGCAGATTCCTGATAATTTGTTTGAGTATAACAATACAATTGGTGGAGGAAAACTACCCCCAGGTGCCCCCTTCACGACTGCTGCACTTAGTCGCAGACTCAGGCGAGCTTTACAACATTACCCACACAGAGGGAGAGCAACTCTATTCTCTGCTCAGGTAAATATTACTATTTCATGTATTTGCATATAATATGTGTTTGCCTCTACGTTAATGATCAGAATGTTAAATAAAGCTTCTTTGAATGCTGTAAGATTGCTCGTACAAGCATCACAGGCTCTCTTATAATAACAAAAGTGACTAATAGGAGCATTCAATGATCGAAATGATTAAAACTTGACAAGATAATCCTTTATTAGTCCTGCAGTGGGGATGAATGTCTAACTGTGATGGCATATCACTCCAGACGTTAATGGAAGATGTGAGGTTATTACTAAAACTCAATATGTTATGTTGCAACCATTTGATCTGTCTCACTTTAATTTGGTAAATTGTTATTCTTTATTTTTTACATTTATGGATTTAAAAAACACAGTTAAACTGTGACTGAAGACACACGCACTCACTGAGTTACATGAACTCGGAGTGAGTGATAGAGAGTCAGCAAAAGGTCAAGCAGCGGATTAAACTGAGCTAGGCCTTAAGCCTGAGCAGAATGTAAAATGTGTTGAGCATGTGTGTGTGTGTGTGTGTGTGTGTGTGTGTGTGTGTGTGTGTGTGTGTGTGTGTGTGTGTGTGTGTGTGTGTGTGTGTGTGTGTGTGTGTGTGTGTGTGCTGAATGCCTTGATAGGTGAGTCATGGTGTAGCACTGTATTCAGTCATTTATTTTCCTTTGGTCAAAATAAAGAAATATCAGATGGTAAAACGTGATGAACAAGACCTCTGAAGGTAGAGCCGGATGAGAAGTGAGCAACAATCGATACAACATGGCAGGAGGCAGGGAGGAGCGCTGGGTCAGAGATGACGGGTGCGTGTGTTTGGGCGTGACTGATGGCTCTCCATGGCAGCCCCCTACTGACCAAAGGGAATGTGGTGAGACGGGGAGGGAGAGCAGCATCTCAAAGACGATGCTGTGAGCAAAAGGCAAGGCTGCTGGGAGAAATGCTCAGGGAGAGAGTGGTGGAGCGAGAGCGAGAAGTAAAAGCAAAAGGCAAGGAGACTATAAATGAGATGATGAAAGATTGAGGAGAGAAAGAGATAGTGAGATCAAAAGGCAGCTGTCACCTTGGGCTGTAAAACGTCTGTTAACAATAAATTAAATTCAAACCAATCCACCGTGTTCACACCGTGTAGTTTTCTTGATCTTCCTCTGCCTTCCTCCCTGTGGACCAATCAGCCACCACCTCAAGCTGCTGCAAATACCAGGCGATGAAAATGACGAGCATCCATCCATCTTCAAAGCTGCTCATCTCTCACGCTGGGTCGCAGGGGGGGGCTGAAGTAAATCCCAACGATCATCGCCCAAGAGACCAGAACGTCCTTGTATTGTATTTTACTGTTTGACGGATCAGAAATTCTCTCTATTTTCATGATTTGCATTCCTCAAGATTTGCCAATCCACCCAGACACCAGGAGAAAGATGAAGTGATCCCAAGAGACTGGTCAATGTCATGGTTGAGTTGCCTACCTCCTCCAATACATTTACTTCTTCGAAGCCTCGACTAAACTATTGTTTTTTGTAAAAACTAGTGACGGAGCGTCAACTCTGGGAGCTGTCAGTGGAAACAAATACTCATCCGTGCAGGCGTGCCAGCCTTTTCCTTTCATGCCCGTTGTATCAAGCCGCCTCCTCTCCTTTTCTTCTGCCTCCTCAGCAGGCCGACTGAGCGAGACCGCTCAGTTACCCGCCCCCGCAGTCCCTCCTTCCCACCTGTTCCCCCGCTGCATCAATCGTATGCCTGCTGCCCAATTTGTTTGTCCCGGTCTCTGCCACTCACGTTCACCAGCGCCCTCCTACCTCAGTGCCACTACAGCGCTCTGTTGCCATGACGAGATAATATTAAGGCAACTTTTTGTTTGTGCGCACACTCTCACACACACACACACACACACACACAGACACAATCTGGTCCCCAGGTGGCTGTAACTTTCATTGGTTCTGTGTCGTAAAACCAACAGGATCTTGTTGTTTATCTCGTTTGCTTGGTTGGCCTTCGTGCTGTTGCCACGGAAACATGTATGAATCCTTAACTCCATTCTTCATTGGCTGAAATACCCAAGGTGTCTTGATTGGTTGAAGGACTGGAGGATGCAATTTGTTAACAACCTCTAACGGGACTTTTTGGAGGAAGACTATTTCTTTGGTTTGTTAATGACATTGCCCGACATTAGGTATTCATTCTGTTTGACATTCAAGTGATAAACATAATGTTTTCCCCTCCAATTATCGTGAAAAACTGGTATACATACACGATACAATGATGGTGTATTCATGGAAAACCACCCCATTTATCAATAAATAAATAGTAGCCATGTGATCAACCACATGTTTTTTGTCACTTCTATGTTGACAGTGTATGGTGTTTTAAAACGCAACTCAAGTTGTAGCCTACCTCACTGACATTTGCTCCCAGTTGGTATTGGGGGGATCAATCTCGAGAGGGTCTATGTCAGACTTCTGGCCTGTAAAGGGTTTATAGAGGGAAGTGTGACAGGAAGGTAAAGCCAACCATTGGACGTCCACAGGAAAGCGGCTGAATTCTTTCGCCTTGCAGAGCTGTTAATCAGTGCGACAGATATGAAAGCCAGCAGACTGTCGTCCATCACCGATGGCTACAGACCGCCAGATTGACGGAATACTCAAATTAAGCAGTTTATTTCACATTGATTAATAGGATCCATGGAAAAGTAGAAGAAACATTCGGGTGCAGTGACAATCTGGTGGTCACATTATGTTCTCTCTTTGGCAGCTATAACTCCCCATACATAGATAAACATCTATATCATTTAATTACCACAGAGAAATGTTTGTATCAGTTTTGCAATATGATGATTATTCCTTCAAAAACATGATAAAAGAATTTTTTAACTGCACTTTAAGTGTTATTCAGACTGTTTATAAGACTGTCAATACGTCGTACTTTTAAAAAGAAAAAGGGGACATGTTTTCTGCAAACATAGTTTCCTTTGGATTGCAATCAAACTGTAAAGTCTTCAGTATGTCCTTGAACAAAAGTCAGACAGCGATGGGTTAGCAACGCTGCACGTTGTACATGTCTATTTTGAAAGATAACAGCAGGGGTCTGATAATAGAGAGCAGTCCCAGTGCGCCGTCTTCCAGCCTGAAGGCCCCGGATCCGAACCACTGAGGGCAGAGTGATAGAACATCCCGCTTCCCCGAGAGTCTTCACCAGCAAACACATGATGTAACTGTGTGTAAGACGAGAGACGGTGAAAGAGAGGGGGAGAGTGGTAAGTATGCTTACTTCACCAAACCTCTTAGCTGATATTAAATTGTGAAATGACGACTTCATCCCGGAGCACTCAGCCTCTCAGCAGTTACTACGTCATCAGACCTTGAAACGGCCCCAATGATGTCATCCCCAGGGTGCTGAAAGTGGGGACATGCAGACAAGGATAGACTATTCATTATTCATAGAAAATATGAGGCTTTTACTGTGGAAGCATCATGAGGGAAGTGACCATGTTTAAACCTTAACTCAATCAGTTAAGCGAAACGAAGCTAAATTCTTCCAGTGGTTATAAAGTTCTTCTGAATACACCTAAATTTGCATACTGAAATGAAAACACCGAACTCGTTATCTTCTTTGAACTTGCCATATTTTATAGTAAGGTACATACATTTACATTTCAGCTGTCTTTGTGCTCACAGTAAGGGGGGACAAAACACCTACAGAAAACATGTGGCTCTCACACACACACACACACACACACACACACACACACACACACACACACACACACACACACACACACTCACAAACACACAAACATATATAGTTGCTTCAGTACCAGCACTCTCACATCGAACACACGCACATAAATGCATCCACAGTTAACTGTCCCCAATGCACTCAGTCTGTTCCAGTCTTTTCGCAAACCACTTAATTTAGGCTTTTTTGTACTTAATAAGTAATCATATATGAAATACCACTAGTACTTACAAAACATAACCATAAGAGTACAAAACAAAAACATATTTTAAAACAATCTACATCTTTATGAGGACGACATTGTCGTTACAAAATAAAATGTAATGTAATGCAACATTTTTTACAGCATTGTCAGATGTGGTTCATTCTGGTTTTCTTAAGACGGTCGAGGGTTACTATTTATAGGAGGAAGAGCCGGAGAAAGAGAAAAAGAAGGAGCAGAGGGAGAAAAGAGCAGGAGAAATAGCGACATTTAAGACATTTTGCACTGCACACGGGTGCAGTGACAATTGGTTGTTGCCATGGAGATGACGTTGCACGTTACCAGGTCATTTTCGGTGACAGTCTTTGGGATTATTTAAAGCTACAGGATTCTCTTTGTCATCCCCCGGCCCTCGCCTGCTGAACCCCAATAATTTCAAAGATGAGTGAATAACGGAATGATTGAATGACTCATTGAATGATGACATCACTTGAAATGACCCCGCCCACAACACAAAAGCTCCCCCTCCTGCCCCCGACAATTGCTCCCCCCCCCCCCTCGCCCTTACTAGTCCAATGGCTGCTGGCAAGCGGGAAGTCAAATCCCCTCCATCCTCACTCCATCTCTCACGCGGTGGACCACATCAGACTCCGAGGGGCAGAATCCACTGGCACCACCGCGGCGTTCTAATCCTCTGACAAGGCGTGCCACTTGGCAATCTGGCGACGCGGGTGGTCACAGATCTCCCTCCAGTGCTCGCCAGGCGTTCCAGCCACCGACGTTCCCAGCACCAGGCGCCCAAGGACGGTGTTGGGGCAGCGCGAGATGCCCGCGTCTGAGTCCATCAGCAGCAGCTCCACACTGGCGTCCCTCAGACCCTCGTCGGAGGGCAGATCAAAGACAAAGAGCTCGTTGAAGACGGGGTTGGGGGAGCACTTCTTCACGTGGGTCTTCTTCTTACACACACGCTTCTTCCCTTGGTACATGTTCACCTTGACGTATGGATCTAGAGACAAGGAGTAACAAGAGCAGACAAACAAAGTAAGAACAAAAGCACCAAAAAAACGAATATGAAATTTCCCTGCAGCGGTTTCAGAGAGGCTTAGAGGCTCCTAGGCCAGATCAATACAGTAATCAATAGAGCTGAGATGATGGATGTTAGTGATGGGGACAAAAGAGGCCGTCTGTATAAACATTTTGAGTGTGTGTGTGTTTGTCACTAAAGTGCTCTCTATCACATCCTGATCGGATTACTTTAGGGCGGTGGCGGTGTCATTTCCGCGACTATCGCAGCATGCAAAGTGGTGTGGGCTGCCTGGCAGGAAGAGGAACATGATCTCCGTCTCATCCGTTTACGGCAATGTGGCGGACGCTTCTGCACACGTGAACGGATTGCATTTAGAAAGGTTGTGCTGAAAGTGTGTACCTGTAGGTCCGTTGTTTTCAGTCTTGGGCAGGTGGCGAGCTTTGAGGACGACCACGGTCAGGGTGTTGGTGGTGGACTGGTAACACAGGGAGAGCAGCAGCTCCCCGCGGCCCGAGGACTTCTGCAGAGAGACGAGGGGGAGATGTCATTGTTAGACAATTTGTTATTAGCATATTGTTGAGTTAGGCTAAAAACATTTCCTTGTTCTGCGTTTCTTCCCGATTAAGCAAGTTGTACTAAGTAGTAATATAAAAAAAATAATGCACACAAGGATTTCATGAACACTAATGGGGTGTAACTATTTGCTGCACTGTGCATCAATAAATAACGCAGCTATTAATTAGCTACTATTGACAACCTTGTGCTGAAACCTGCAGCTGCTTGTACTGCCAATGGTGTGACTGCTGAGGATAAAATGGATTAAATGTCATGCTCTCATATCATGTCTAACTAGGTAGAGGCTCCCTTTTCTGCACTAACTTTGTGATACACATACGGGCTTTCACGTCTGTGTCCACACCAAAAGGAGTTCACGCCTCGTATGCTGCGATCGCACCTAATGGGACGCGACGTGTTATCTCATGGTTGCCATGGCAATGAGAAGAAGCACACAAGACGATCTCTACTTTGGTCTTTGAAGATACAGATGCAAATGTGCCACATATGTGTTTCCATAGCATTGCTCTTGTGTAGATGTATCACAGATGAGAAAACGAGTGACTGCAGAGTCTGTCTCTCTCACACACACACGCGCACACACAATCACACGCACACAGACACACCCACAATTTCTAATCTATTCCTTTTTTTCACCCTGGAGGATGGCAAAAACGGGATAGATGGGCAGTGCCTACGCTGCTTGAGACATGATGTATTGATTCTGTGCTCATACATACACAGATTGGCACACACACACACATACACACACGCACACTAACCTGCACAAAGCAGTGAGACTAGATCTATGCTATGCAGACAAAGAGAGCCACCACCCTGTAAGCAAAGGGCTGCTTAAAAATGAGATAACTCATGCTGAGGTAATTCATCCAAGAACAATAGAATACTGTTGTACATCATATGGATACGTTAAATATTCAATATCTTGAGGATCAACAAATCTTAATCACCTTAAAGCCCAGTTGTCAAAAAGGGATTGTTAGCATTGTGATGAAAGTGGGTCTCTCTATCTCATCTGTTCTCTTTAGAATAATAAAAATATTTGAATAACTACAGCTGATAGATAGTAAATTACTGCAGTTTAATTAAATGAATAGAGTCTTTTTCATTTACAGACCTGAAGTGAACAATAGAGTTCAGGAGACGATTCCCACTAATAAAGCAGCGTCGTGGATGCTAAAACAAATTTGGTCAACTGTTCATAAGACTCGATTGAGAAATGGATTTGAAAAAAAATATATGGTTTGGTCTCAACTTTAAGAAATAGTATCTTCTTGATGAAAAATATCAAATAACAGAGGAGCTCTGCTGATGGGGAATGAACTCTGTCGCATTTCCCAGCATTTCTCTAGAGTACTATATCACATCAGAGATCTTTAAAGAAAGTACAGATATCTCACATTCCTCCTGGGAACAGGCAACATATCCTCCCACGCCAGAAGCATGGTGCTTCCATTAAAGCGGAGTAAAGTATCAGCCTACGAATCTACAATAACCCTGATATCATCTCCCATTCCGCCTACAAATGGACGAGAGCTCATGTACAAACCCCGTAGTACCAATCTGCGATGCTATATACTAGACCACAGACCTTTGATAAAGACTTCGCTATCGTCATCCATCGTTTAAATTCACCAGTACACTTAATGCAATGAAGCCATGTTTTTTTAATCTTCTTAAAGAACTGCTTCTGTTACTGAAGTACAAGACATTCCTCTAAAACGAAGAAAAAAAATCCCCGTAAATGAGCTTAAGTTTGTAGTCCTCCCAATTGCCAGGAACAGCTGGTATGAATTACATGCAATAATATGCAAAATGTGTCATTAATTAAAACCCAACAGTTGCGCTCAAGAAACCTGATAACTAATTTAAGAAATTATACAAATCATGAATTCAAAAGGTTCAAAAAGGATTGTTCCAGATCTCACCTTGACATTCTTCTTAATGATCTCTCTGCTCATCAGGACACGCCCCTCCGATAAGTCTATCCCAGACAAGGGTACAAGGGTCTCTCCGATGACCTCATCACGGGAGAACCTATCAAAGCTCAGCACCATGAAGTGAAGAGCCAACTCTGACACTCGGGCCAGCGGGATTCCGTAGAAGCTGAAGGTCTCTTCAAAGGCGGGGTCAAGAGTCTTCCTCAGGACTCTAGTCTTCACCCGGTGCTTTTTCTCCGGCAGCAGGGTCAGCTTGATGTAAGGGTCAGAGGTCAGCGACTGCTCATCAGTTGGAGTCAGACCGTGGGCTTCCTGGATCAAAAATCAAATCAATCAATCAGACAAGAATGGATGAAACTATATTTATTAAAAAAATAATTTTCAAGACACACAACGCTGTCAAACAACCAGCGCAAACACAGACAGTACCTTGATATGGACAATGAATGCCTTCTTCTCTGGCTGGTATTCCAGGGAAAAGTGGAGGGTCCCCAGTCCGCCCTCCCTCTCCTCTACCTGTGGCTTCTCCACAGCCGGGGTGGGTGCCTGGCTGGACAGGGTGCTGCATGGGGAAGGCAGATCACTGCGGTCCACCGCCTCAGGTTGGGTGAACCCTGCGTGGGGAGAGGGAAGCTCCAAGTCTGGGGAGCTGCGCACCTTCTGGTTGTGGTGATGAAATGGTTTGGTGGTAAAGTTGCCATTCAGATCCCGCTTCTCCAGATCCAGATGGAGAGCCTGTCTAGAATCGTTTGGACTTGAGGCCAGTTTGCCGTTGCTGGTCGGACTCATTGGCGCCACGGTGTGGCAGTTTCCGTTAACATCAGTTTTACCGGTGTCGCTAGCTGTCATGGTGGCGTGTGCAGCAAATTTCTTCTTGTTGCTGAGACTTTCGGGGTAGATGTCGACGCCTTTGAGCATGTGCACAAACTTGTAGGGAGGTGTCTTCTGGGACTTGGCGTTTTTACGCTGGCAACAGATCCATGCAAACGCCGACACAGTGAAGACGAGCCCGAAGACACTCACCACCGCAACACCTACTGGCACCGCAACTGTGGAGGAGGGCAGGGGGAGAAAATTACTTTCATTAAAAATCTGTGACCACATGAATCAACAAACAGTGAGCAACAAGCACCAAATAAACACATAAAAAGATCGTTCCCAACAGATTTAATTGTTGCACTCAGGCAATTGAACCCTTGCATGAGAGTAACTGGCGCAGGCCGCAGTTTTCACTCTGATGGAGATGAAGACAACGCAATCTGTTCAACCATGAAGCAGTAAAATCAATACGGTGCTCATATCCAACACATGCCGATAGTCAGTCAACAGGAAAATGATGAACTACTGGGAAACTGCTGCATATTGTGGTTCACAATATGAATTGGTCTCCTGTAGCATCACTACTGTAGAGATATTAGTGTGATATTTGTGGGGTATCAGTTCTTTGGTTTCTTTGTTTTGTGGTCTTGAACTGTGACTCAGTAATCAGTAAGATTAATCATGCTGCCTTCTCATGAGTTAATTGTTCTATTTCAATGGAGGAATTGCACACAATTTCCTGCAGGTAGGAGGGCAGTCCAATGGAAAAGCTCTCCAGTCACCACCCATACAGAGAGGGAGTGCAAAGGGTGGGGTTTGGGGCCGATAATTTCACTAATGTCGGCCACTTGTCACGAAAATCTGTTACGTGTGGTTCAATCTGCACCAGATTTTACTTGTATTTGATCATGACATTTTTGATCACATATTGGCGCTTTATCGAGCAGCCTGGGTGCCTGGGTGATTGTGATGGTGAAACGGAAATCCCAACACAAAATATAAAAACAATATGCATTTTCCTTATTATTTTCCCGTTAATGACATGTGAGAATTTACAGGTAACCAGTAATGTGTCACAACAGGCATACATTTGTCTGTAAAAGTTGTCGGCATGTAATCAATATTTACCCGAAGGGACGGCCTCTAAATAAGACTGTGAGCTTGTGTATTGTGTATAATTTCCGATCACATAACGTATATAATGTTTTCCCTCTTTCCTTGTCATTAATATTTTTGCCTAACTTCGTGGGTGGAGAGGTTTTCAAGGCAACAACAACAACAGACAGATGGATGTGGCAATAGGTGGGCGGTGAGGGAGCTGCTGAATCGAGAGGAAAGGCTTCATCTGTGCTTTAGTAAAACCTGCTGTACTCAAAAACATTATTAATAATAATATTATTAATAATCTGATATTTTATTGATGTTGTGAAACATGTCCTCTGTGGTCCATTGGTTGGTTTTCCGGATGCTATGCTGTCACCCTTAAGCTAGCTGTAAAATGGAAGCTGGAGGATTTCCCTATAGCACAAGAGGGGCCAATCATAATTTGGACCCCCTGACACGCCCCTGAACAACACACTGGATGAAGCCATTCACTTTTACTTGACTATTTTATAACAAAATAGGTTACTCAAACATATCTATTCATACATTTTTTGAAAACAAGAGAATCAAAAGGAAACACCTCTGCTTGTTCTGGCCAATTTGCACCTTAAAATGATTAAGATACTACAACAAAGAGCCAGGTAATACTTTTGAGACAAGGGATTTGTAAAAATTTCAAAATGATCAACCAAACCGAAGTCCACCACCAACAAAATCACACATTAACAACTGTATCAATTGAATGACTCCAACTTGTCTCACTCACCCAGCCGAGCTCCTTCCTCCACCATTGGTGCCATGTTCGCTGTCCAAGGTGCTGAAACGCTCCGTCGGATTTCGCAGATTTTCAAAATCTCTTACAAAATCTTAGCTTTGATCGCGTTTAATAATGAAAGGGGTTTTGTTGAGGCTTCAATAATTGAAAAGTCAGCCTTGCTTTCCCGAAAAGACGGATGGAAGGATGTCCTCACGCTGCTGCTGTTACTCTGCGATGCGTGAGTGTGTCTCAGAGGCGGCAACACCCAGTTCCTTCTTCACCCTCGATCGCTTTCTCTCTCTCCTCGTGTGCTGTCTCTCTCTCTCTCTCTCTCCCTTCGTTCACCAACCCCTCCCCCTCCCCACCGGTAACGCTTAGCTCATCAGTGCTGACGCAGTTGTGACGGAGGCTAGCCAGGAAATAATCAGGACCCCAGTTGCAGCGCAACGGGGCTGCCAATTCCCCTGATTGATTGGGACTGAACGGCCTAAGTCTATATCGCTGTACTTCTGTTTGTGTCTGTAGATGTGATTTTCGGTGTTGCATCCATTAAATGTTTTTATCCAGGGAGTCTTCCGAGGATACATAGATGTTGCTAGTAATTAGAATAACAACTTCACCACTATTTACAACAATCAGCATCCATATTTCTCTCTCTCTCTCTATTTATATATGTATATTTAGAGAGAGAGAGAGAGAGCGAGAGAGAGAAAAAATGCCACCAGAGGTCAGCATTGAGTTATATATATATATATATGTACGTGTTGACATTTGATATGACTCAATACTGATCTCTGGTGTTCAGTAAAAAAAGTATTTTCCCTTTTTTCATTTTAGGAATCAATAGGAATGGAAAAAATCGAAAGCAATAGTTGGAAATTTAGCTTTTATGCGACAAGCTGAACCATCCCAAAAAATGTTGTACAATGTCAGGATGTCAGTATTATGTCAGATTGCCAATATACTGTATAATTGTGTATATATGCATGAATGCATCAAAACGAAATAATGAGATAAAATATTTTTAAAAAGGCTGAAATAATCAACTACGGTGGTAAAATATGCAGCAAAACAACATGCATTAAATGCATATCTTTAAGTTGACTAAAAAGATGTAAAAAAAAATCTGTACCTACTAATCGAGTGAAGAAAGAGGATCGAGGTTGAAATAAATATGCAGTCTTCTAAATCAGTGGAAGATTGCAACCCATTTTTTGTAATGCAGAGCTACCACAATGCTTACCATAATCCATAACGATGTCATCCTTTATTTGACAGGCTTGTTGTTACCTTCACACCCCCTGACACTAGTGAGCGTACATGTTTGCTAATGCAGTGATTTTCAACAACTGCAAACACAATAGAATTAAAAGACACATGGGAGAGAATGCAGGGATGAAACAAAAAGCAATGAAAGAATTGTTGAAGAGGAAATACGCTGACTGAACTGGGGCCTGGATGAAATTCTCAGTGAGCTTAAGGCGACACAGCAAAAGTTGTCCTTTGTTTGGATTTACTTTCAAGTTACAATGGTGTCATGGTCCCAAGCAAGCTTAAACGTGAAAAGAAACACCTCTGACCTCACCCAAAGCAACATCTTTGCACAGAAACGAAAGTGTATGTTACGTGTGACTTCCACAGATGCTGGTACCTCAATTTCTCAACACTGACCACAGAATGTTGGCTGCTTTGATGCAACGACAGAGCAAGCAACACGTGAATTACCAGTTTGTCCTGGTCTTGATTAAGCAATAGCGTTGGGGCAGGGCACACAGTAATTATCTCTGATAATTAATTTATTATAGTCTTTGGCGTTTCTTTCCCATTGTGTTTCTTTGTACTGGTGTTTAAATCATGAATTCCTTTTTTCCTTCGTTATCATACAATTTGTGAAGTAGAGACAATGTTAATAACTAATCAAACAACATAAACACTGAAATAAACATGACAATGACAGTATTACAGAAGTGCCAATACACCAAACCATAAGGGTCTAATCGTTGGTCTTGTGTAGCTAATGTTGGAAGATTGTCCCACGTGCACAGTACCATAGAAACCTGAGGGTTCACAATTTCAAACCTTAATTCATGACTCTACTGACTTAGCCACATTAATTGCACATGCTGCTTACAGAGCAATTACTGTCATACTGCACAGTACCAGAGAAACCTGAAGGTTCTCTTATGAAGTGGTTTAGTGCAGGTGAGAGAGTATCTAGGTCTGGGATTCATTGTAAAGGATTCAGCTGAATAGGACAATGAAATATGGAGGTTATTTGGACCAATTTCAAACCCAAATTTAATAATTTACTGACTAATCCACATTAATTGCACATGCTGCTTACACCTAAACATTTTCCAGAGCAGTTACTGTCATACTGGGTCAGGCAATGTGGGGTAGTTTGTAATTTATGTATTATCTCAAAGAGAATAGTTTATGGTAAATGTGGCTTATTTTTTCCTCCTCAGCCGCCAGACCTATGAAACGATTGTCTTTATCTGTTCTGGTCCACAACTTTCCTTATTTGAGAGTTTAAGAAACTGGGAAGTTGTACGAATCAGAAGAAGTGTGCCTTAAGGAGTCAGCATTGTTCCATTTCATGGTACCACCTTCATAGAGATCCTTTTTCATCTGAATTCCGTATATGTCCAAATATTCAAAATCAGGATCAGCACAAGAGCGCAATGTCCGGCAATTTTATTTGCATAGCAAATTTCAACAGCAAGGAAATGTAAAGTACTTCACATAATGTAAAACATCAGAACATATTGAGCTTGTTTGGAGATAGGAGATAGATTCGTCTTTACTGGATCTTCCAGTTGGTATGATATATGGATTCCAAGATATTTAATGTCAAAGAAAGAAACATTAGATGTTGATATTAGATTGCTATCTAGGTCTCTGCTGCCTCTGAGTGGTGCTGGATTTAGCAAAATCATTGATGGTTTCTTGCACAACAGGAATAGATTGTTTAGGGTTGGAGAGAAGTAACATATATATATATATATTTATTAATATATATGTTACTTCTCTGCAACCCAGTGAGCAAGTGAGCAAGACAGCCACAGGCTCCGTGTGGACCCTACAAAGACCCACCAGTACTGTATCCCCTCTACACTGTTACATCGTGAAGAAGGAACTCGCCCAGTTAAAAGACTGGAAGCTGATGATTGAAGAATGCGTTAGGAGCAGAAAATCCACCTGCCTGGGACCAGCACTTCAGTTCTTCTGCACCTGCGCATCCTTCAGTTCATTCTACTGTAACAGAAAGACTGATTTATCTTCTCAGAGGTCTGTTTTTCAGAGTTTTGTCTGAGAATGACAGAGGTTTTTCTGAGACTGAAGCCATTTTGCTGACGTCTGACGACTTTTGGTCTGACACTTGATGCCTTTTCGTTTGAGTCTGACACACAGAAACAAAAGTGTATGTTATGTGTGACTTCCACAGCTGTTGGTACCTCAGTTTCTCAACACTGACCACAGAATGTTGGCTGCTTTGATGCAACGACAGAGCAAGCAACACGTCACCACGTTTTACCAGTTTGTCCTGGTCTTGGTTGAGCAATAGCGTTGGGGCAGGGCACACAGATATAACTCGTTTACAAGGAAGTGAAACAATCAACTAGGCACCGTTTATCATGGAGTTAAAGAAAAAGTCAAAGGATCCTTCACTACTGAAATGCTTTGGTAGTGAAGTATTGGTGGTAAATGCTAGTTTTTGTAGTACGGCTGCCCGCTCAAAGCAGACATGAACTTTCATGCTTTCTACTGGGCTCTCTGCTTAAAACGCACAAACCTAAAACCTTCAGAGTTTCTGTTTCATGGTTATGGTTTGTTGTCGAGGAGTTTAATTGTGCTTCCTGTATCTAAACAAACTGATTCTGTTATTTTCCAATTAAATGATCAGTCACTATTTCTTTAAAAACCAAAAAAGGGAGTGTCAGGTAGATACAAAGGCAATATTCTAAGTAATACACCAAAGCATGCCCATTTAAGAGTTTCCGTTGGGCAACATACCTGTGATGGTTAAGTGCCAATACCATTTCTGTAAAAGTGATACATGAAGTAGAAGCAAAACTAAAAACTGTGCAGTGGGCGAGGTTACATGTGGAGTGTATAAAGGAGATTGCGGCGTTTCACCTCATCATCTGTTTAATTCATCACCTGCTTTGAAGCTCATCCTCCCTGATCAACAAGGTAAGATCAGAACCTAAAACTCACTGTAAGATAGTTTACATTTATGTTACATTTAAACTGTAAAAGGAATTTTTATGCTGTATATTTTACTTTTAGAACAACCATGGCAGCAGTAGTTTCTTCAAAAAGCAAAGGAGGCCTCTTCTTCCTCCTCACTGTGCTGTGTCTGGTTGGCCTCGCAAGTTCACGCAAAGACCTGGTGAGCGAAAAAAAATATTGTGCATTTGTTTTCAAGTTGAGACTGATTCACAAGCCAAACAACAATTTAATTGTTTTTCATTTTTTCTCTCTGCACTCACAGACATGCTAGAGCTGTCATGCTTAGACCCTTATTTCCACCAAATAACTACATGTTGATTCTCTCACTCGATTTGCAGGACAATTTCAAAGCACAACTTGAGAAACTGGAAGAAAAAATAAACCAGTTGAAGGTGAGTCAGTTAGTTCACGTCTTGGTTGCACGCCAAAAGTTTGGAGGAAAGAACTTCTTCCCGTTTACTAGTGACATAATGTATTGACGTAGCAAACTGAGACGGAGCCATGTGGTGACATTGTTGACATTTTTTCCCATTAGGCACAAAATGACTTCTTATCAACGCTGATGAGTGAAACAAAGAGCTTTACTGAACCGTTGATGGCAAGTATGGAAAAGCTTTTGTCAGAAGGATCTGCTGACGACAATCTGCCACTGAAGAACCTTTATCAGACCTTCTCGTACTTATCTGACATAGCCAAGGCTTATTTAGCTGGGGAGGACAAGGTTTCTGATGCAAAAATAGCCAACATTAAACTAGAACTGGAAAAGAATAAGCAACTTGTCCATGAGGAGCACCATTCCGAACTGTAATGTTTATGTCTACCAATGTCTCTACTGTATCTCTGATAATGAATTTATTGTAGTCTTTGGTCTTTCTTTCCTATTGTGTTTCTTTGCACTGGTGTTTAAATCATGAATTCCTTTTTCCTTCATTAACATACCATTTCTGAAGCAGAGACAATATTGATAATAAATCAAACTCTATAAACTTGGCGGAGAGGGAAACACTGGAGAAGCCTTGATGCATGTCTTAGGTGTATAGGTCATAAATTTAGAGAATAAGCATTACTTGTCATTTCCACTACATATTTCAGAGTTTGAGACGCATTTCTCCGAGCAGCAACTTGATGCATGACTTGTATGTGTTTCTCCTACTTGCAAGATTTATTATTTAATAAACGTCCTGTTTAGTGATTTAACAATGATGTTGAGTCATATTTTTCTAACAACACTACCTGCTTTCCTCAGAAAGAATGACACACACCTGCTAGCCATACACACAAACAGAAAAAAAACAAATGAAAGAACTTCAGGGAAAGCAACATAATCACAAACATGCCAATTAATTGCACATACTGCTTGCACCTTAAATATTTTCCAGAGCAGTAGTTGTCATGCTGGCTCCGACAATGAGGGGTTGTTTGTTGTTGTTAATTTATGTATAATCTCAAGAGAATAGTTGGTAGATTTGGCTTATTTTTTTTCTCCCCAGTCGCCAAATATGTTAAATAATTGTTGCTATCTGCTCTGGTCCACAACTTTCCTTACTATTCCCTATTTGGTTAGAATACAAGAAACTGGGAATTTGTAATAAAGAAAAAGCGTGCCTTCAGGAGTCAGAATACTTTATCTTATTTTTTAATCTGAAGACCGAAGCATCTTGCTGTTCACTTGCAATGACTGTTAACACGGGTGCTTTTGTTGACCACATCAATGATTTACTTGACCTTATAATGAGCAGCCAAAAACTGCAGTAATGTTCCACCATTGTCAAACATACTTAGACAACAGACATCTTGATGATCAGATGACCCAGACACTGTGTCATCTGATCATCAAGATGTCTGTCGTCTAAGTATGTTTGACAATGGTCAAAGGGGAGGACGTTCTTTCATTTGTTTTTTTTTCTGTTTGTGCGTATGGCTAGCAGGTGTGTGTCATTCTTTCTGAGGAAAGCAGGTAGTGTTGTTAGAAAAATATGACTCAACACCGGTGTTAAATCACTAAACAGGACGTTTATTAAATAATAAATAAGTAGGAGAAACACATGTTTGTGCATCAATGTTTATAATCTTGTGGTGCGAAAGAGCATTTCGTTTTAGCCCAGAGCCCCCCCCCCCTTTCCCCTCTGGTTTTAGCATATTTATTTCCATATATTCCCACTGCAAAGAAGAAGACCTTTGTGTAGCATTGGTGCTTGACTTGAATGTGCCATTCTGTCTCCTGTTTGCAGACATTAAGTATTCTGTTCAACCATTTTATACTGGAGTCAGGTGATAATTGTTCAAACAGCAGCCAAGAGTCCTGAGAGCAAACAGCGGCAGCTTCTTATGAGTCAGACAACGCCCTTAGAGAAGTGTTTAATGAAAATTGACATTGGATTTACACATATGCTATTGCTGTGCTAGGTGTTGTAAAGTATCTTTGCCACACCGATGGTACTTTTTTTTTAATTGGATAAATCTCCCTGATCTCATGGTTAAAACTGACTAGAATAAATTGGGAAAGTAGCATTCCATTTCTTTCTTTCCAAATTCCATTTGTTTTAATTTTTTTCCAATCCATCCACAAGATGTTGATGTGACACTGAGATGCACGAAGGGCTTTATATAGACATGCGTGGTTTTAAATGAAAATTGTGTATCTTGTCTTCCTTGTATTTATAGAACTTCAGCATCGAGCACGACCGCACCACCTCACAACCGAATACAGCGTCTGCTGAAATCTACAAAGCTCGCTCATACCCTTAAAAGCAGATGCACATTCACACGGCCCGGGTAGAAACAAGGCTTCAGGCCACTACGAAGTACACTACTACATCATCCTCACGCATACCAGTTCACAAACTACGGAGATTCTACATACTGCATTGATAAAAACTCCTGTAGATGCCCAAAGTTCCTTTGAAATAATGAGGCAAAATAACAAAGATCCATCTTGACACATTTAACTGAATAAGTTATGAATAATGAGGGGTATAATGAGTGCACCCAACCAAAGAAATGACCACAAAATATGCTGACGTATATAGGCATCTTCATGCTGTGAGGCGCGCTGACATCAAAAAGAACAGACTAATCAAATATTTGGTAAGGTTGGAGAACGTCAGTCTCTAATGCAGGTTGTAAATTACATGAAGATGCTGTCAACTCCACCCTTCTTTGTGTTTTTTTGTCAAACACATCAATGACATCACATTGTACTCGTGAAATAAAGGTCTCAACAGGACAGGAGGATGCAGTACACAAGCAATGTTTCTGTCGGCTGAGGTTGGAATTTCCCTTTGTCTCTCTTCATCAGATCGTCTAACGGAGGGTTCTGCCATAAAGTGGGTGATGCACAATATATTTATAAATTTAGGTTGCTAGTTCACAGTAGAATCAATATATGTTTCTTTAAACTCAATAAGTTTTCATTTGTTAATGCAAGGATCTTCAGTGTGAATTTTGGTTCTTCATAAATAGTGCAACATGCTTTTACACGCTCTGACATGTTTTGCAGTATGGTTGATATTTTCCTTGTGATTAATATTTACAGAGTTTATTGAATATATAATCAAGGAACAAAGACGTCAGTAACATAATAAATAAGAAACTTTGAATGTACTTTTATTGACAGGGGCAGCTGTCATGGGGTCGAGCAAAGGACTCCTCCTGCTCCTTGCTTTGGGACCTATGATTCTCATCATGCTGTCCTTTTACCAATGGGACAGGATTTGGGAAAAAAGAGGTACAACAAGTGTCCATAGGTGATCGTGTGTGGCATTTTCAGTTCCGGCTGTGTATCCTGGTGAGGATCCAGCCTCAAAGCCTCTGCTTAACAGAAAGGTCATTTAGTATAACACACATATTTGTGTTGGTCTTATCACAGCTGAACGGCTCCGTCGGCGGCAGGAACTGAGAAAGCAGCTGCTAAGAAATATGTGTGACCAAGAGGAATTTTCTAAGGGGAAGCACAGTTTGGAAGACATAAGTGACAAACAGCTGGAACACCTGATTGTGGATGACAAGCATGGCATCATCTACTGCTACGTTCCCAAGGTGATGGAGACATCGACTTTGTTCCAGACCACATCTTCCAAAGTCTCGTTTCTATCTACAACAGGTGGCGTGTACCAACTGGAAGAAGGTCTTCTTGGTCCTGAAACAGGGACAGCCATACCAGGACCCCATGTCCATACCGTCTGAGGTTGTCCACAACAAAAACAAGTACACTTTCCTAAAGGGCTTCCCGAGACCAGAGGTTAAGGTCAGTTCATGGCATCCGATGTGTTGAAGTGACAAAAGAAAGTGCTGATGCTTTCTCAATTTAAAACTACAGGCAAAGCTGAAGCGCTACACAAAGTTCCTCTACGTCCGGGACCCCTTTGTCCGTCTCATCTCTGCCTACCGAGACAAGTTCCAGAAAGAAAATCAGGTCTTCTATAGGTTATATGGCCAGAAAATTCTGCGCACGTATGCCAACCAGTCCAATCCGGCCAAGACAGTGCATGAGGCGTTTGCGTCCGGCATGCACATCTCATTCTACAACTTTATTCAGTACCTGCTGGACCCACGGACGCCGCCCTTTGACGAACACTGGAGGCAATTCAACAGCCTGTGCCACCCCTGCCTAATAAAGTAAGGTCATCTTTGCCAGCAAAGCAGCAGGTTTGTGGACATATGTGTGTGTACAATTGAAATGAGGAGGCGGTTGTGCTGGATGCTGAAGTTCTATGAATCCAGGGAAGACAAGATAGAATTTTCCGTTACATGTTATTAAATTTACTCTTTTTACCAAAGCGACTTACATTGCTTTGCATTATAACCCAATTATTACATTTTGCCTGGGGAGCAATTAGGGGTTAGTTGTCTTGCTCAGGGACACTTTGACATGGCACATGGAGCATCCGGGACTCGTACCACCAGCACTACTCCATGTGCCACCATCGCCCCTTTAAAACCACGCACGGCTATAAAAAGCCCTTCGTGCATCTCAGTGTCACATCAACATCTTGTGGCTGGATTGCCAACAAAATAAGATAAACAAGAAAAAGTGGAATGCTACTTTTCCAATTTATTGTAGTCATCAGTTTTTAACCATGAGTGTGAATTTGTCCAATTCCAAAATGCACCATCACACCTAGCACATAACCAATGGTACATTTTCATTAAACACTTCTCTAAGGGCGTTGTCTGACTCATGAGAAGCTGCCGCTGTTTGCCCTCAGGACTCTTGGCTGCTGTTGACACTTGACACCGGAATAAGATGATTGAACAGGGTATTTAATGTTTGGAAACAGGAGACAGAATCACACATTCAAGTCAAGCACCAATGCTACACAAAGGTCTTCTTCTTTGCAGTGGGAATATATAGAAGGAAGATAAACATGCTAAAACAAGGGGGTATTGGGCTAAAACGTAATAAACCTCTGATGTGGACAATGGTGGAACATCACTGCAGTTTTTCCAACAGCTGCTCATTACACGATGTGATCAACAAAAGCACCTGTGTTAAAAGTTATTGTAGGTGCAAGATGCTTCGGTCTTAAACAAATCACCAGGGCTGAGGGTGGGGACGAAATGAGTGGTGGACATGAAGGACAAGCGGGGGAGGTGGAGACACAAATGACTGGTTTGACTGACTCGCAGCCCAAATGGTGCTTCTCACTACGAACGCCATTTTAACGTCCACAAATGACCAACTAATTCAATGTCAACACTGCTGATTTCAGCAGAAGTTTGACGGCGTTGTGTTTCCCCACGTAGGTATGACTTCATCGGCCATCAGGAGACTTTTCAGGAGGACGGTGAGCAGCTGCTGAAGATGCTGAGCCTGGAAAACCACATTCGGTTACCTCCTGCATACGAAAACATGACTTCCCTGAATTCTGTGTTGGACTTGTTCGGCACAGTGCCCCTGGAGGACAGGAGGAAACTGTACAAGCTGTATGAGGAGGACTTCAGGCTTTTTGGCTACAGAAAGCCTGTTGAACTGCTTGATGGTTGATATGAATTCACGATTTGCACTTTTCCCTACGCTGTCTGTCGCCATTGACGCCACAATATTTACCGTTATACGCACTGTGGTTATATTGCGGCTCTGTAAATGTATTTGTCTGCTGATTATTATACAAAATCTACATCAAAATCTCGAAACCATCAAATCTCATTGATATGAAGTGAGATTGGTCTTCTTCAACAATTCTTACCCGGATGGATTTTTGCTTGCTTCACTTGTTTGAGAACTAAATGGCTAAATGTGTGAAATAAATGAGATTTAATTATCATGCAAGTTGGTGTACACGCTTCCGGCATGCATTGTCTCTCAAGTCTCTGCTTGCGTCTTTGCATGGAAGCAATGCACGCGGAGAGTAAACAAGGTCATGTGTTTTAGGAGAACTCTCAGTTGGCTTTAACAGTTGTAGAGTTTGCCTCTAAACACAATAGAACTGAACAAATTCTAATAAAGGCAGTTATCACTGTCAGGGCAGCACTTTTTTCAATTAGAAAACAACGAATATGACATTTGGTCCAGCAGATTTTAATCTGTGACCTGTCTTCACTCCGGTATGAAACTTCAATGATATTGGGATGTATCAGATTATAATAATATAATCGAATTATGATAGAACATACTGAAGCTGCAGCTTAGAAAGTACATACGTTTATGTACATACGTTTATGTATGCATTTAATTAGGATATATTTACTTCCTCATAACATGGGGCCCAGAGACTTGACCTTCTTGAACTCTTGTGCAGAGCATCGTTGGTCAGAAAGACCCACAGAGATGGCTGTAGCTTCATATTTACAGAGTGCAGTGCGATATTAAGCTTCTCATTAAAGAACACAGTTTATGTCTCCATCTTGTGGATTGATAGTGGTACTGCACCGTGTAGTGAATCTCTTTAAAATGGAAACCTCGCTTCCAAATTGCAGAAATGGACCAGTTTTGGTCCATTTCTAGAAAGATGACATACACATTTTTAACAGACAGCGGGGGAAAAGTTAACAGCAACTTTTTATGGATTTATTACAAAACAACATGACAAAAACAATACATTATTTAAGTTTGAAACGCACAAAAACGAGGGGATGTTGACTTTGTGTCCAGGAAGGTCCATTTCGTGAGACATATTCTGAAAATAACAGCCTCCTTTCTCACTAACTGTGAGGGTGAATAGTGACAGATCTGGGCAGCTGTCACTTGCATCTGCTGTGCAGCAGACACGGGTCTGATAGGTGCTCTCGAGTCCTGTCACCCTCTGGACCTCTGTGGCAGTGTAGACAGGGACATCCAATCCACAGTCACCGTAGTGTCTCTGAGAGGGATGCCTCCCTGTTCGAAGCCCGGGGTCCTTACAATCCGACTGTCTATGGCTGAGCAGTACCTCTGTGCCTTTGGACCCGATGAGGCGTGGGCTCTGAGTGGCGTTTCAGAGGGAGGAACATAAATGCAAAGAGAAACTGAGGTGCCGAGAGAATCAAAGTGCACTTTTCTTCTGCAGTGCCATCGGGAGAAGAGCTTGAGAGAGAAGTTAAGTTAAGGAGAACAACAATATGGCTTTTCTATGTCTTCACATGTAGACATTACATCTTTGATTTTCTTTCAATATTTAAATTGAGTGACATCACATTCAGATCTGTGTTCGCGGTCAAGTTTAGACATCAGACAACTCATATTTACATTGTATATTACATTTGAAACATTTATTTAGCCATGGCTCTCAACCGGAATGTCTCACAACACTGTTGCTCTCTCACATGCTTTGACATAAAATGGTCATATATTTCTAATATTTCTCTTCATGCCACAGCTCACAGTCAAAAAGCCTTTGCCAGTATCCATTTATATTCCTCCGGGTTTTGTTCGGTCTGTTTGGAGGATGCAAAATGTTGCGATCAACAATTGGATCTTTTCATATCGAACTTTCTTCACACAGAGCCAGCGGTGCTGGTGATTTAAACATGGGAAAGCGGGACAACTCCTCGTCCAGTCCTTTTGCTCCATCCGCAAACCCCTCGCCCAGACCCTCATCTACCTCATCCCGCTCCCCAAACTTCCTCTCGACCATCTCGGGCCTCCCCCTTTCCCCCGTCCTTCCATCCAGCAAGTTCGCCACAAATATCTCAGGGGTTAACTTCAAGCCGCTGCTACTTGTGTTGCAGTTGGCATACAGGGAATTCCCATGGCCATTGTTGGGGTTGCTGTGGATCAGGGCGCCGCTGAAGCTGTTGCCATGGGGACTGCCATTCCCCTGGTTGCTTAGAAGCGTGGTAGAGGTGTTTGTGGTCGCCGTCCCGTTGCGTTTTTCCGTCAATCTGAATCCATCGGACAGCAGGCTGGCACTAATGGGAGACTGCGGCGTGGCTGAAGAGCCCAGCAAGTCCCGCCCTTTATCAGACGACAGTGAATTATCTGGCAGGTGGTGACCCTGGCGGGCAATGCTGAGGCGCCGCGTCACAAAGTGCAGGAGAAAAATACCAAGCACTAAACCCATTAGGAATACAAGGATGTAGATGGCCAGGACGTGACGACCTCTGCCTTCCGCCACGGTTCCTCCAGCACTCGGGCCTTCCAGTGTCAAGTGATAGGCTGCTCTGCGGCAGGGGGTGGGGTCTCTGCTGCTTGGTCCCGCCTCCTGGAGCAGAGCAGAGAAGAGGAACAGAGTTATTGGATTTCGAGTTGAATTAGAGGAGGTAAACTTTAGTTGTAAAGTCTCCACATCTCCACATCCTGTATTTTGATCAAATATTCTCCCTGACACACCAGCTCTAATAATTACTTTACAACAGCAGGAAGAAAGTGGAGCAGAGTGAACACGGTGAGCCGACAGCTTAGCCTGTGTACCTGGCATGTGCAGATGTACTCCCCAAGGCTGTCATTTGCGACGGTCACCTCCAGGTCAGAGTGGTGCTGCCTGGTGTGCCGGTGGGGGGGATGCTCCCAGCTGCAGGACCGGGGAGACAGCTGGACACACGGCAGCAGCAGGCGCAGACCCACGGAAACGCGCAGCTCCCTCGTGGACGGGTTGCAACGCCCTGGAGGAGGCAACAGCCAGGGAGACAGTTTTGAGTGGAACAATAGGGAAAACAAACATTTAGATAATATGGAGATTGTAAAGTTACAACCACACAAGTTCGAAAGCAGATCACAATGCATTGTATTGAAATGAGATGAGATTGAAATGCACTCACCTTCTGCAACATCACACTTCCTCAAGGCGTTGTCTACAATATCTCCTGGACCAGGCCTGGATGCACACACAAAAAGTATGGGATTTTTTCCATCATATTCTATCCGCAACCTACTTTACTTGGTCTCTGAATGTTATAATATATGTTCAAATTGATTAATCTATCTAGGGATAGTTAGTTTCACTAATTAGATTATTAGTACATTGAGAATTCAAAGATATTTCTGTTTATGTGGTCACGATATTGTAATGCAGATACACTAAATATTTTTGAGGTATAGATTTATGCTTTTTTTAAATTGTTTAAATAAAATACACAATAAATAAATAACATTATACAAAGAATTTTCATTTTCACACATAACTGGACTGTTTCCAGTTCCCTGAGATAGTCCTGTAGTACTCACTCTGCTGTTGTGGGCCTGCAGGCGTCTTCCTCTGTGCTCCACACACAGCCAAGTCCTCTGGCTCTGGCACATACCGCACAGCTGGAATAGAGAGCGCAGCCTTCAGCCTGGACACGAGCCAGAGACAGAGGGCTGCCCACCAGAGCCCAGCCCTGGAAACACAGGGAACCATCACAGGAGCAGTGAGCAAGACAAACAATATGTCTGGGCCGCTGCGGATTAACACATGCGTGTGTGTGTGTGTGTGTGTGTGCCGTTGTGCGGTATGTGTTTGAATGTGTGCGCAAATACCTTGTGCAGCAATATATTGTTGACAGGCTCCTGTGAGTCGAACAGAGAGAGCTCCTGCAGCAAGGTGGCGTTCTCACCCACGACCGCCACTTGGTGGAGCTCCCCGCGATCTGCAAAGATCAACGTTTATTTATCAAATATTTACAACACTAAATGTGCCTTGACCTCAATTTCCGGAGACACTTTGAGCTCATCTCGTGTCCATTCCATGTCCTTATCTCTGCCTCCCTGTCTCCTCACCCGTTCCGAGGTGCAGCACTGCTCCCCTCCGCTCGTCCCCACTTCCCGTCTGAGTGACAGCCAGCTTGGTGTATTGGATTCCCTTCCGCACCAGCAGGGGCGCCGCAGTCACACTGTTCTCCATCAGGGGGTGGTCCCTCACGAACGTCAACACCTTGTCGGGAAGGTTGAGGGACGAATCGAACCCCTCGTCCTTCAAAGCTTGGTTCAAACACTACAAGGAATTTGCAGGGGAGATTGGAAGTTGAGTCGTTCACATTAATATGGTAGAACGTCAGGAATGTTGAAGGTATAAAGTAGACATTGGGTATGTGGTTGCTCAGTTTGGTACCTGGCCAGGCCGCGGTGTGGGGACAGGCTCGGGGTGAGCCCAGTCGCAGGTCTTCTTCAGCTCTTTGAAGGGGCCGTCCATCACTTTGCTGATGTCAGACAGACTAAAAACACACACTGCTGACAACTCATCGCGCTCCCTAAGGAAGGGGAAAAGAACGCTTACCATGGATTCATTTCAAAACACATTCAGTATTTGATCATTAACTCTGTTTCTCCCCCTACCCTCTTCTTCCTTGTCCCTCAACCTACCACTGGGAGGTGAACAGCCCGTAGAAGTGTGTGCTGCTGGGATCGCCCGGCGTGCGTTCCGTGGTGAAAACGTCGGTGAGGATGTTGTAGCGCTGACCGCTCGGCTTGTCCTCACACACCAGCTGCGCCTTGAGGAAGGTGGTCCAACGTCGCTGCAGGGTCTTCATCCCTCCCACGTCGGACTGAACGCACAAGCCTGACAGTGAGGTCCCGCGAGGCAATCAGTAGGTCAATCGATCGATCGATCCAGACGGCGGGTTACCTTGCAGACTCGGGCCACCCTGGGCACTTTGACTTTGGTGTAGAGGTCATACTCCTTGGCCACCTCGGTGAAGAAGAAGTAGATTTTGTCATCGTCTCCTGTCGGGTTGCTTGAAGCAGACTGTTGTATGAAGGCTGAGCTCACAAACTCCGGGTCTGAGAGAGACACACACACACAAACACACACATAACACAATTAGACTTTTTCAGTGGGAAAATGTGACTGATAATACTACGTGAAAGTGTGGTTTGTGTGGACAAAGCATGTTTGTGCATATGGCGTTTAGGGTTAAATGTTTGCATTTGGATCTCACCATTCAGCCAGTTAATGGATCGATCAGTTCGGATGCGCTCCTGCTCAGCGCCCGTCCCCCGCGAGATGTCGAACAGCGTTCCCAGGAAGTTACTGGTGGCTGCTGTGTAAAGGGTACCAGCTAAAACAAAAGAGAGAAAATGAAGGGAGTAAACTACCTTGGAGTAAGCTACAAACAAAAGCCGATTCATCAATCAATTAGTCATTCAGTGCCATCGTCCCACCTGCCATGACAGCTGTGTAATGCTGACTGGGCTCAAACGGACACTTGCCCTTCCCCGTCTCCATCTTCACTCCTCCACCCTCGGTGGGCTCCAGAGTGAAGGAGGAGAGCTCCTGCAGGACGACAGGAAACGAGATCATTTGTAAAGCCACCTTTTTAGTCTCTAATGTCACTATAATCAAGTTGTCAAAAGCAAGAAATAATCTGAAGATGAAAACTGAAAAATGAAAACGGGTAGCAGAGGGTGGGACTCTTGTTTGTGAAGGACCAGGGAAACTTGGACCCGGTTTGGAACTGTGCAGCGTTGGTGGATAGATCGGGGGGGGGGGGGCTAAGCTCCACCCTAGGTCGCCTCCCTCTAACACACGCAGACACGTACACCCACGAGGGAGGCCCCACACAAACTAACCAGGAAGGCACACTGAGGGTCGAAGGCGTAGGTGCCACACACGTAGACGCGTCCGTCACCCAGAAACTCCAGCAAACGAATGTAGTTGTTACAGTCAACCTGCAGGGGGAGACAAACACACAGGAATCCAGATAAGGCCTTGACTCCGAAGCGCAACTTCTGATGTATTTTCACTATAAGTACGTCTGTTTTTGCCGATGAATCGAAGTGGTTCTTGTAGTGACCACACTGAGCTTCAGGAGAAAGGTTCTAGTGGATTCTTACAACTGCTTGAGTATTAATGATTCTGAATGGAAATTGGAGACCCCCCGCTAAGTGGAGAGACACTTGAGAGCCTCATTGCTGGCAGAGACCATCCATACTAACTCACACCTACAGGGAAGCAAACCGCACCACTATACCACTTTTTCATGCAAAATATGTATGTAGAAGATATGCGTGTGGGTTTAGGGTTAGGGCTCCTTTGTGGGTCTGATAAATTACACATCATAAATTATGGTTTTGTTGAGCTCCCCTATCTCCTTACATGCATATTCAGCCTGCAGCCGGGATGGAAAAACACCCTCATTGTTCCCCCCACAGTTACCATGAAACCATGACGCAGGCAGTTTTTGGTAAGCTTGTGCGTGTTTGTCTCTGTGTTCCATCTTGGATGGGCTCCAGGCGTGAGTCACCCCCCTCCCCCCCTCCCCCCACCCCCGTCCCCCGGGACCTGATCCTCTCCAGTGCCCAGATCATGTCACCCAAATCAGGCCCAGCCGCCTCCACGACCCCAACCGGTCCGGTGAGACGAAGGACAGAGAGCCAGTGAGAGAGGCCGAGGGCTCGGCCCACTAACAATGGGCTCAGCCTGGGATTAGCTTTTTCATTGGTCCTAAATTGACCTCATTCATGCTAATACGACTCATTCACAATCTGGCACGAGGTGAAGCGAATGGCTCTATTCTGTTCAACTCTATTTCAGTCTATTCTATGTGAGTGTGTCGAAGATCACAATTAGACGTCATTATCAGAAAAGCTTTTTTTTCCCCCCCCATGAGGTCTTACTCCTGCTGCTATCATTCATATTTCCTCTTGAATGGATCGAATGAGTAGGTGTTGAGTGAAAGTTGCTGTACTTGGCAAACTTCTTAGTAGCCTTCCAACTCCTTTTTTGGATTTCAGTTCCATACCGGTTTGGGTACACTCTCCTTGCTGGCAACATAAGAAAACTGAGATCATCCTACCTGTCCAGAAGTTAGATAGATAAACGAGCCTGGGTTCATGTTATTCTGCGTCTGCTGATGGTGTCACCGTTGGGTTTACTGCTGGATGCGGTTCCCCTATCCCCCTCTCGTGTTACATGTTGGGTGTTGAAAGGCAGCACTCACATGTTCATATAGTCTCTCCAGTCAACACTGGGGTAGTTGATTTCAGTCAACACCGACTAATAATCACTGAGGAGACAGTTGTGGTTTGCGAGTTCATTTTGAGCTGTGCAAAACTAACACAAAGATCTGCTGTGCCTTATGATGTTTGCCTATTCATCTATTACCGGACCTCCTGATCGCCTTTGTTTGGGCACATCCAGCCCATTGAGAAACCCCGCCTCCTTAAGCTGATTTTTTTTCCTTGAGTGGCATTCACACACAAACAAACGTACACGTTCCCTCTCAGGGTCGACTTCACGGTAGCTTCTCGTTCAGTCTACTTGTCTCTCTCTCTCTCTTTCTCTTGGAACAATGCTCCTAATGCTTGTATCCCATCACTTCCATCTATCTTCCTTCCCGTTTCCTGCCCTCTCCCCATCTTCTTAAGCACTCTGACTCACATGTAATCTTCTAATCAATGTCTTTTCAGAACCATCCCCTCCCCCACCCAATCCTTCTGTTTCCTGCCTTCATCAGCCATTCACCTCAGTAGAAAACTGAGCTGATGATTGCATAAAGCGGGTCTGAACTACTTCTGCAGTTAATTCACAGTGCTTCCATGAGCTCTATTATTGTAAAGTCCTGGACCAAAGATCTTTTCTGAGCATCGTCCGGTCATGAGGGCTAAATTATGAGTCTGAAGCTGTATATCAACCTGATAGGTCATACTCCTTGAAATGAGTCATTTCTACTCATTCAGAAATTAGACGATAGTATACAGTATGGAGATGTTTTGTGTGATCCGTCTAGACTTTTATCAAATCTTTTGAGCTACTGTATTTAGGTTGGCTTTCAATAGTAAAGAAGGCATGTGAGCGGACCACACAGACGCACACACACACTCACACACACACACACACACACACACACACAGCCCTCACCTCCGTCTTTCCCTTCGCCACACAAGACTTCCTCTTCTCCTCTGGCACATCCCAAACAATCTAAGAGAGTTGAGGACAAAGAAAACAAACACTGTTGATAATACAATACGACAAATATAACGACAGCAGACTCACATGCACACACATGCACCCTTCCTACCACTTTTGGTTTTTGGTTCAGCCCGTTGGTGTCCACTGCCAGGATGGCGTCCTTGGCCCCGAGGAACAGCATGCCCGTTGAGCGGTCCAGGAGGAAGGTGCTGAAGTTGGTCACGTTGTGGAACTTCTTCGGATCAAGAATCGTGTCTGTGGACCAAAAGAGAGGGATTCTCAATATATTTAGGTTTCAGTTGAAAAGAGGAATAACTATGATGAGCCTCATCAAGTGCCGTGAATGTTAAAATAAGTGGCTGATAGATGAGGATGAGATGGATCTAACATCATTTTCCCAGAAAGAGGTTTACAGAGATGATGAGAGATGAGCGTAACCCTTGTTGCACCCTGCACTCTTACACAATCACAGCTACAGATTAACCCCTTTAATCCCTCTCAGTCAAAGCCTTTTTATTTTGCTCTCCGTTTTGTGACGGTTTGCCCCTTTTTCTCTCCTAACAGTCACGTACACAACAAACATCAACTCCAAACATTCCTCTAATCTGACTTTTTTTGAATGCTCCCTAGTATTGATTCAGTCAAATCCAGCGCTGTAGAGAAAACACCTCGAAGTAAATAATGTATGAATCTTATACATAATATATAACGTGTAATCTCTGCTGTGTTTGTCTTTTTTAATCTAAAAACTATTGCATGAATCAAGCTTTGGTATTGTGTTCCAGCTCTTGTTTGCTCTCCCCGTCCCACTCCATCCAGCTCCATCATCCACGACGGGACCAGGTATATGCACACGCGTGTGTGTGTGCGTTCATGTGTCAGCTGCTTTGAGCACACCTTGTGTACACAAGCTACCTGAGTGTGAGTGAGTGAGTGAGTGAGTGAGAGAGAGAGAGAAAGATTTAGTTGGTTTTTTTTCGTCCTACAACCCTAATCTCTGTTGACCTGCTTGCAAGTGTGAAGTGTTCAGAGACAGTAGATAAAAATGCACAGAGCAAAACCAGTGGTTTGTTTCCGAGTCGTACATCCTAGTGAAACACACACACACACACACACACACACACACCCTCAGCGCGCACAACAAAGAAAGCAGCTCGTCGCTCCGCAGATTAAGTTACAGAGGAAAAGATAACATGCTGATCAATGAGGCTTTTATTATTTACAACATCAAACAAACAAACAAGAGCAGAGATATACTGCGTGAAACTCATTTCACATTACGCAGTGTATCAAAAACGTAATGGAACGTGACTAATGATAATAACAAAGCACACACCCTCCTTTGTAAAAATCAAAAAATAGATTCACAACTTGATATGACATGCAGTGTTAATCTTTTGCGGGGACATTAATGTGTATTTCTTTTGATGCATCCAGTCAGATGAATAAATACTTGCATATTTCAACAGAACCAAAAGACTCTTAGCTGGTGAAGATAAACCAACACCCGAAGGGTGGAAAAACGATACACGGTTTTGTTCTCAGAAATCAATTAACATCCCATTTGAACGATTTTAATTTGATCGACAATATTGGAGGGAATGAGCATTCAATTGAAATCGATATTTAGACACACATTTCGTCTCAGCCCTCATAGTTTTCTCCACTTATACACACTCGCTTCAAAGTGCAGACGTCACACAAGCGTGTAAACGGGAGAACAAACAGCATTCCTGTCCACAGTGGCCTTTTTCAACTACCTTTGTAATATGAGGACTCAAAGAATTGGAGATAAAGGGAGTGAACAAACACAATTGTGCACACACCCTGTATTATTTCACAGGTGGAGGTGAGGAGGAGCCAATGAGGAGTGTACAACAAAACCAAAAGGAGTACCAACAACATTTCTTATTCACCTTCATCAAGGCAATTTCTCACAGGGAATCAAAGGGGTACTATAGATAGAATGTAAATGTTGTTTCCTTTATGCGACAGCTGGCAAACGGGGGGGGGGGGTCACGTTCCTCAAAGCACCGTGCCAGAATATTCAGAGTGACGGCCCTCGCCGTTGACACGGTTTTGCACTTAGAGTCTGTCCGTGTCATTCTGTGACGGGGAAAAAAAAAAAGATCCCAACACACCGACATCTGCCCGTAACTGAATCACAGACACGTTTCTCTCCCCCTGCTCTGCATCCTGTCAGTCTGCGCCACGTTCCCCACAACGTTCCACATCAATGTCACTTCTCATTCACTGAGGAGCCATCTGTTCGGCTAAAAAGCCTGCAGGCAGACATAGAGCAAGCCACAGCCTCTGATTGGCTTGCTCCGGGTCACCACTTCCTGAACATGAGCCAATGGCATGAGGCACCGTTGTCTGGCTGGTCCTCGTGTCCAACAAAGACGCTGATATAATGTGCTAAGTGGTTCCGCGGTGCCCTTGACAAAAAAAGGTTTGTTGTGTCCTTCCTTTGCTTTTACACCCAGAGCTGACTGTAAATGGAAGCTGAAGGAGAATAGAGGATCATTAGATAACTCTGAGTCTCATTCTCTCTTCCTTTCACACTTTTGTCTCTACTTTTTATCCACTTTTATCCACCCGTCCGTCCGTCCTTTCATCCCCCCGCGGCCTCACATCGTCGAAAGACTTCCAATCTCCAAACTCACTTTGCTGCCCGTCTTTCTGCTGGTCTGATTGAAGCACACACACATATACTCACACAAGTGCACACTTAGAAAAAAAGACATGAGTGTTAGTGACAGAGGCCAAAGGCAAGGTCTGGAGAGATGTCCTTGTACACTGGTTCTCGTTGGTTGTGTGGTACATGATGAAACACACACACACACACACACACACACACAATCATGCACACATTGCCACCGCCTGCTGTGCACCCTAATGTAGAAAGATGATTCCGAGAGCTACACCATCTGCCATTCTCACACACACACACACACACACACACACACACACACACCTCGGACATCCAGGCACACACTAAAAAACGACAAACGGGCCTGATCCATGCACCGGAAATCGAGGTAATATATCATGTCATTTCTTGTCATTTACCTTCATTCTGACATAGCTGTTTGTTTGATTATCTTTATGAATAAATATGGTTGGACATGTGTCACATGGAGGCATGTTGCATGTTGTTTAAACGCCTCCTCTTTGGCAGCAGGGGCCCGCAGCTCGCCTCGTACCAAATACCCCCCCCCCCCCGCGCGTGCACACATACAGAACCCACTCATGGGCACCGTGTGCACGCGGAGATGTGCATGTGCAGCGCGATATCATTTATTTAATCTAGGCACTGTGGTGTAGAATCAAGTAAATATAATCGTACCTCTGGAAACTGGAATTAACAAGACTGGGAACTGGGAACGTCAAGGAAAGCTTCATCAGAGATGTTCTGCCGATAACAAGTTCATGCGAGCAAACCGAAACGCAAAAATAATGAGACAATTAATGATTTCACACAGATTGGTTTATTAATTTTGAACATATACAGTATGTCTCTATATGTATTCATGCTGCTTTAGCTCAAAGAATTGGGATCCCACACAGATCGTCAGCGTAATCCCAGGATGAATAAATGTTAAAAATAGAGCAGTGGTTATGAAAGTGTTTCATTTTGTCTTACATGGATTAAACTGGAACAATAGTCAAAATGCAGGATTCACCAGAAAATGAGGAGCTGCACATTAAAAATGATCCCAGTGTTGTGTCTAGAAAACCTGGCGACCGCATACATAGTGCGAAGAATAATCCCACCCTGGGTATCATTTAAAAAAAGGAATGGTGTGAGTATAAATGAATAAGTAGTCCTAAAATATAAAATCCTTTCCCCTGCCATGAATCATTCATTCATTATACATTAAACATGACTGAGAGGCAGCCATAGAGACCAACAGAGAGTATGTGTGCAGTGTGTGTGTGCGTGTGTGCGTGTGTGTGGGATATCCATTAAGGGTTTAATAAACTGGCTTTTGCTCTGAGGGGGCCGACCCTGGTCTGTGGCTCCAGGGCATTGTGGGTACCAACCAGGAAGTGATAAATTATACACCTGCCTCCTCCACCTGTCAATCAGAACTGACGGGTTGGAGAGAAGAGATGCACAGAGGTACACACACATTCTCCTGCCCCCACAGCCTCTTAACAAAAACACACACACACACACACACACACACACACTCTGAGCCCCTACGGTGAGACAGGACACAGCTGCATGATCAACACAGTCACACACTCTGCAGAAACGCACACTTATAGCTCTCCTTGCTTTCATCCACTCAGCTTAATGCCATATTCCGGCTGCTGCTTCCTCTGAATAGTTCAGCGGCACTCAGACGTATATGTGCTCCACAGGTTAAAGGAATACACCAGCTTTCAGCAGGTTGTCACATTATACAGCATACCCAGCTCTACGCTAACACTTCAGCCAGCATTAGGATGAGTGACAGCAGACAACAAGCAACATCTAAAGTGAGACAAGTTACCCTTCTCTCATTTAATCGCAGGCGTTAAGCCTAACTCTGCCATTTAAAATAGAACATATACCAAAATGTAGAAATCTCAAAATATGTGTACGCGTTGTGTGTCATATGTGGTAGGAATTAGACCAATATTCCTACGTGAACATGAATTTAAAGCTCTTCATTTTCTCATATTAGTCCTTTGTCCAACTTACATGCATCTTGGACATGTGTATGCACAGTGACAGTAAAAGCAAGTACGTACCAACCAACACTAGTGACTTCATTTGAATACAATTAACAATATGAAAAATACAATGACTGTTGTCAGGCATCTAGACGATATAAACGCTTACTGAGATTGTGCTTGTGTGTGTGTGTGTGTGTGTGTGTGTGTGTGTGTGCGTGTGTAATGTTTGGTTAACCCCTTGTTATTGTTCTTAAGTGGTTCATTGTCTTTGCTTTGATTGATGACAGAAGTAAGCTATTCAGGCATATCCTGTCTCAATCGTGTGTTAAAGTAAGAGGGAGAGGGAGCTCAGAATGGTAATTGTAAATATAAGAATAACTAGAAGGGCAAACAGAGAGCGCAAACCTCTGTTGAGGCCGAAGCCACTCGATATCTGAATGGGTGCCTTCATGGCCGATGATACGCGCTTCCAGAGAGTTTCATAAAAAGCGGGCCAGTAGTTTTTTCTTAAACCCGCAGACAAACCAACACTTAAACCGACAAATCATCAGAAAACATAACCTCCTAGGCAGAGGTAGAGATAAATAGCCTGTATCTTCTATTTTGCTTTTATATTTGCTTCTTCTCAACGGAAACATTCTACAATGTAAATTGTGTGACAGAGATGGGGAGAGAGCAAAGAGACGGACAAGGCTCCTCTTGTTGTAGTCACGGTCAATTTCCGCCTTGTATCAGTCACTAACCGGGCCTCACAAAAGCCTGAGAGCATCAAAGCCTCACTCACGCACTCTGAAATCTAGATTGTGGTATCAGCAATAGCTTTTATGTCGCAACAGGAGTAGCTATAGGCCATATAGGGGAACATTTGTGTCATATTTTCACATGACGCACCGATTTCACGGCTAAATGCAGTTAATTTAATATACCTAATGCACCTATGCTAATGCACTAATGCTCCTTTTATAAAGAACAACAAGGTCGCTCTTAACTCACAGCTGAGTGCACATAGACATTAAAGAGTCTTGTATCAAGGTCTTTTTAACCGCCTGTTGTTCCTTTCAGTTAAATTTGTTAAAGCCACAGTAAAGGAGTGCCCCGTGAGACAGCGTGTCTGCAAATTTCATCAAGTCAGATATAATAGTCTGTAAAATCTTTATGGCGACTTTAATGAAACTTAAACACAATTTCACCCTTGAAATAAATGTCTAACTGAACAATCTGGCAGTGTCTGCCTGAGTGAGCCAATTTCTCTCTAAATAAATTAGATTACTGAGAAATAACAACATTTTGGGAACATTTGAAAGGTATAAGGGGACGTTTGAATTGGGTGAACATTTAAGGCGGCGAAAGTTATTAGTCAAGGCTGCTTGTAGATGTGGGCGGATGCTGGGTTAAACTAGTGGAAAAAGTTTGGCTTAATGTCAAAACTCATGACAGAGCCACCGGAAGCTATAAAACCTAATCAGTAACTAGATGACAATCTCCTTTGCAGGTGCTTGTATGGGCTGTGCATTAGAAATAATCAGGTAATGCATTGTGATATTCTGCAATACTGTAAGCAGGTGGACATATTGAGTTAATTGAAATCTTCCTTTAGGACAACTGTCGCAGTATAGAGAGGCTACATTGTAGTTACCATATTGCAGATGCATTCCGTCTCTATATCTTTCTAGGGGTTAAACACAACACTAAATACTGCAATACTCAAGTGTGTTCATTGAGAATAAATAAAGCTTCACTTCATAAAGTTAACAACTCATAATCCCTTATAAAGTCACTTTTGAAATGGTAGCCACCCTGTGAGGCATCTCCGGCCTTCCTTTTCTCCACTGAGTTGAAGACATCAATAACACCAACTGAACCCGACACACAACCCCTTTGTAGTTGTTCTCTACTGGGAGCAGTAACACACACACACACACACAGACACACACAGAAAAAGTCCAGAGGGAGATTGGGGCATAGAGAAACCAGTTTGTGAACAAAGGGTAAGACTGTAGAAGATGCAGGAGGAGTAACAATGAAGGGGAGGAAGAGGTGGAAGTGGAGGTCCAAGGTCGCAGTCGCTGATTGGCTACATCATCATTATGCTCCAATACTCTTCTTCTTTCTCTGTCTTTTTATTCTGTGCCACTGTGATAATATTGATACTGCAAAACTAATTTCTTTGTGTGAACCCACAAAGCATTACTTCCTATTCTGTCACCCAATTCTTTCAGTGAGCCAACCTCCCACCAGCTCTTCCGCTTCCCAGTTTCTCTCTCCCGTCTCTCTCTCTCCCGTCTCTCTCTCTCTCTCTCTCTCTCACTCTCTCCTGGCTCTTGGTGATAAGCAGTAGCACTACTAATCAGGCTTGCCCTAAATTCGCCCATGCCCTCCAGGATTAGCATGTGTGTGTGTGCAATGCACGTGTGTGTGTGTGTGTGTGTTAGAAGCTGGTGCCTGCAGCGTTCACCAGCCCTCACAGATGGAGTGTGTATAAAGCCTAGTGTGTATGTTAAAGGGAGTTTTTCATTGTCACTGAATCAACAAAAATCAGATATTTCTAACTTAATGTAAGTAAGATATGATGAAGTCATCCTGTTAATATAAATATCTCAGCAGATGTTTGAACGCAATTGTGAACCTGTTAATACACATAACAGGCCTTTTCAAAGGGAGTAAGAGAAGAACAGAAAACACTCTAAATATAAATGTTTTCAGTATATCCACAGTGTCGACCTCAAAACAACCACTAAATCACTCCTGAAGGCCTTTTTGGTTATCCAATAACATTGTTCACATAAACGCTCACCTGCACACCTGTGTTTAGGTTCGGGTTGGTGGATTCAGACCAAACAGTGGGACAATTTTTGTCCCTTTAAAAGCAAACAAAGCTGGGGCAGGCATAATATTTGTTCCGCTAGGCTTGAAATGAGGTAAAAATCTGCTCGCTAACCCACGTCACAGACTGTGGCCAGGTAGGAACATGAAGTACGTGCAGTTCATTTTATTTAACTGCGTTAAATCTGCGTATGGACCACACGGTGTGGACCATGTCCCACCGCGTGACTGGAAAGTCCGTGCAACAGCTTTACATGTCTTCGGGAAGTTCTTTGCCTTTAAACCTAGCTGCATGTCTTTATTCCTGGCACACACACCGCCACATCGAGACCTCACACATTTCTCGTTAGAGCAGCATGAAACCACACAGTTCTGGGTAACATCTGCATGTGGTGGAACGCTCACACACGCGCACAAACACACACGCACGCGCACGTAAAGGACAGATACCACATGCTGAACCAGCAGCTGCTGCGTGTCACTGATGACCCCCGGGGTCGCAGGGGAAAGGTCAGAGTTTACGCGCTGTTTGAGCTTGAAGATCAATAGGACCTAAACCCACGTGCACACAGCCACATGCATAGTTCAGTTTTTTTTTTTTTTCCTTCAAAAATGAGTTGCAGGCATCCCATTTAGACTGCAGATATCTTCACACTTTTTTTTTTTATTCTCAAGAGGTTGTTCAATACCCAAACTGCCCTAGAACTCAAACGACACCGCCACATGGCAAACCCAGTGTCATTTCGATTTTCGTTACGGAAACCATATGATGACTTAGTAAAGTTTCCAGTCCGTTACAATGGTGACACGCCAACACAGTGAGACCTCAAAGCTTCCTCTTCATGTGATTCTCACATCTTCACTCCCCCTTGTCGCACGCATATCTGTGTCCTTATATAGATTTAACAGATTTACACATAGATGAAATGTGAATTGGAACAAGTTTCAACCCCCCCCTCAAGCCAGCAGCGTGTCCATTTGTGGTGCAGGCAGTAATTGAGGCTAATAGGAAAACTAATCAATAATAGATACATCAATTAGCAGCCTGCTGACCTGGATTAGGGGCAGAGGAGAGGGGAGGGATACGGGACACTGATTTTGTTGACATGGCACCGGTTTACCAGCTTTTTAGATTTCTTGCAAACACAACAAATACTTGTGTGACTCCCGCTTCTCTGTTTCTAACCTCACGATCCACTTTCAGCTCTGTTCTAGATCCACCCTCAACTCGCTACTTCTATTCTCTTCCAGGATCGCCCTGTTGGTTGAGGGACTCTTCACTATTAACAGCGTGGGGTGGTACAGGTACCGAGAGCCAAGCTTCAAAATAAATCCAGGGCCACACAGCAGTCCTGCACACGTCTCATTACCTTTAGTCAAAACCATAAAGGTCTACCTCCCATCTTGGGAAAAATATCTTCCATCCACATATCCAGCTGGAGAGGCCACCGGGAGAACCACAGAAACACACACTCCCACTACCAGGTGACCCCACATCCTAGACACCACAACCAAAACCCCTAATCACACAGCTACACTTTCTCCTGAGTGTCTGCTTCCATGGATCACATTAGTTTCCATCATGTCCATCGTAAATGTGACGACCAAAAAATATCCTGCAGCCTTTATTGAATATGATAGCGTTTAAATAAGGGAGCAAGGGACCACATTGCTTTAGGGAAATCAACTACATTGCTTTGTTGTGTAGTTTAACGACTGCCTGATGTAAATAACCTGCTAACGCGACAAACTGCCCTTCCCGTGTGAAACTACTTACAACTTGTGGATTATCTGGAGTAGCCGTGGCATTGTTACCATGAAAAGACTGAAGCTGTAGAGCTTTTCGAATGTATTTTGGGGCGTCCTGAAACTGACGACTTGCGGCGTCACCACTTAAGGTAGGAGGAAAAGTACATATTTTCCGCTGCTTCGGAGGGCGCTGGGTACTTTGGGTTTGCTCGCACTGCTTCCTTCGTTGGTGCTGCATGTTCATCACTGAACACAATTTTTAATTTATACCGAGCAATAAAATAAATGACAGAAAAGGCCTCTTTAAGAGCCGTGTTTGAATTGACACTTCTCCAAGCTCCCTTTAAAAACACTCGTTATGCTCTCGATGCCTGAGGCTGGGTCTATTCTTGACAACCAAACAAAGTAGCCTGTGTGTTGAACCCAGTTTAGCTACTGACGGAGGCCGGGGATCAAAGCCCCCAACCCGTTGCAACTGGCTACTGATTCACCGTGAGGGGATGAGTGTTTTTTTTGTCGCGGGAGATATGTGTATGCCAAAATCCTTAAAGCCTTCATTACTACATAGCGATTCAACAACCATCCAAATGTCTAATAACACTCAAAACACTTGAACGAGAATCTTTTCTCTCTCATTTTCCCTCTCATCTTCACCGCCTGGCTCCCCCAAAGCCCCAGAATGCCTCGCCCTCACTGGGGAGAGATGCTCCCGGCGCCTCCCTCTTCACCCCGGTGCGGCGCTATACCCTCTTTTCGGCTTTCCTTCATTGTGAAGAACAACGGACGCATTGTCGCAGGCGTCTGTAAGCGCTCTCTGTGTCCCTTTGCATGTCTCACGCTACCAGGAAAACGACTGCCACTTCCTGCACTGCAGAGTCCAAGGCCCAATCTCGCTAGTGCGTGTGAAGGCTTAAGCCGTACAAACACACACCTCGCCATGTGGCCGTCAGAGTATTTATATTGGTGGTTGCACTCAAGTAGTTCTCACCACACACTGACACAAACATGGCACCCTGTTTGACCTGTGACTCCTCTCTCCATGAAAAACAGCTGATAACTCTGGAATCAGTATCACTGTGTGTGTGTGTGTGTGTGTGTGTGTGTGTCTGGGGCGGAGGGGAGGCGGTGTTAGAGGGCGGACGATGACCTTGCAGCTGCAAAGAAACCAGTCACCAGTCAAACAGCATGATGAAAACATGGAGCAGTTCCAAAACAAAGGGGCAGAAAGACAGAGAAAATGTGAGGGAGACACTTTTGTGTGGAAACACAAAATCCAGCGCTTCCTCTACGCTTCCCTCCTCCCATTGGCTGCTATTCTTTCTTCCCTCCATCAAGGTCAGCTGGATCCCAGTATGTTTTGATGCTCCAGCAAATTGCATTGGTTAGCAGTTCGCCACCTGCACGCATGCAAATAACAGGAGGACATAAGCAGGGCCTCGGTCTCCAGGTGTGCAGTGCAGATATCAAAGTTATTCAGCGCAGGGACTCCACAGGGGAGCGAGAAAAAAACCTGGGAGAGGGGAAAATGCACAAGGGAATGGGAATAAATAGAAAGGGGGGAAGAGAGGGGCAGGGGGATGGAGAGTCCAGGTAGTGAAGAGGAGTAGTGAAGAGCAAAAGCAAAAGCCATCGTCCAACAGGAGAAGGTCTTGTGATTGCGCCACAATTGTCTCAGTCCTTTTTGTGCTAATATGAGCTACTAAGCAGATAAAGCCTTTTGATAAAGTACATGGTCTAGCAAATTAACTATAAACAGGGTTTTTTAAAGATTCTTTGTGTGTGTATTGATCAAGGTTAAAACCTGTTTGAGACCAAAAACTGTATTTTTTCATTGTATTTTGTATGGCAATTTTCTCTCTCTCTCTCTCTCTCTCTCTCTCTCTCTCTCTATGAATGGAGTAATAAGGCAAGAACTCAGTGACCTGAAGATAGAGAGAGAGAGACAGAGAGAGACGGAGGACGGGACGGAAAGTGCAAGGTGGACGGATACAGCGGTGCCTTTTCTGGGCTTACGTTGATAGGAATGGCTTTGGCAGCTCAGTGTGTGTGTGTCCGAGGTGATATATAGCGCTAACGGTCGAAGGGTTAAGTGCTCTGCTCTTGTGAAATGGCCGCTGAGGTCCTTTGTGGGTCTGCAGAGCTGATGGCTTTATCCGTCCTGCAGGCAACGCTTAGAATCAAGAGGCCGCACTGAAAGGGCAGGTGCAGCCTTGCGCATCTCTGGTTTGGACACCCGTCTTATTTAAGTCATATTTACCTGGAAAATATATCGGATTTTCAACACTTTCAAAACTGGGATCTGGATTTAGACGGGGAAATAATGACCAGTTATCCATAACCACGAGCTTGATGATGGATGCTACATGTGACCGACATGACAGACAGTGTTTGGAGGTGAATTGAAGCAGTTAGTGCTAAAGGATGGGTGAAAAACTTAAATTGCTCTTTCAAAATGGTTTCTGGTGGATGTTCATGAGCTCAAAGGGTATTTCACTTTGTCTTTAGTCCCTTAGTAGATGCAAAAATGTGAATTAAAAACGTGTCAGCCGGGAGCCTTTTTGAGATTAAGATACCCAGAAGAGGGAAGAGCAAATATACTTTTGTGAGGAAAAAAAATATCTCATGACAATTAGTGTTTACTTGCATGTGTGAGTGTGTACACACGGGTTACGAATCACTGAAGATAAATCCATGGCAACCTCAGGTCTAATGAATTGTTGGTTAAATGACCTAAGAGCCACACCCCTTACACACACACACACGGTCATACATGAATAAAACATTTGTTAAAATAGATCAAAGTGTGTGTGTGTGTGTGTGTGTGTTTATGATTAACGCCCTCATTGTGTTGATTACATACAGCAAACAGGCTTTGCTTGTGCATCATCTACCATGGTCAAAATTAAAGACTGCAGGGGGGAGATTATTTGCTCTTTGTCAAAGATTTAAGCTGAAATGATAAATAAATCCTGTTCTACTTTGAAAAATCAGTCCTCATTCAAGTCATTTTTAAGATGGTGTCATCATTATCCTTATAATAAGGTATGGTGGTGTCAATTATCTTTCACTGTGTCTAGCTGGAACGGTATCAGGACAGTATATCTGAGCCTCGGAAGAAGGTAACCGTAGACCGGTGAGAAAGCAACTTATTATTACATAACAACAACACGCGCACGCACACACACACACACACACACACACACACAAAACAATTTAAATGGAATGATGAGAGCCAGTAGTGTCTTATGCCAAAACACAGACAGACACACAGACACACAGAAGGACAGTTCGCTCTAAATAAAAGATGTGTATTAATTCCACCAGGCTGAAGCTCCTGTGCTGACTCACAGCACTGTCAAACTAACGGCTAAACACACACTTATTGTTAACATTAAACATTTAAAGGGAGGCACGGCAAAGGGTGAGACGAAGTTCAGCCAGCTAGCGGCCTGTGCTCCATCGCTCTCAGGCCTGTGGGAGTTTTAAAAGACGATGATTTCAAAACACAAGAGTCATACTTTGGAAATGTTGACAAACCATGTTCCTACGCTCCTACATATAAGGCGTACGTTCACTTTATGATTGGGTAAAAGCAGCCTCTTACACAGGGCTAAAGTTTGAGCTTATATATGAGTCTGCAGGGTGTATTGGGATTTTTTGGGGTTTCTCGAAAATCTTTTCTCAATTATCTTGATTAGACATAAACCTACACTTCCAGCCTGGAAAAGGGACTGGCGTCACTTGGAAGGGAACAATACGTATGCATCTTTTCTTTTCTTACATTATTTAACTAAATAAATAGATTAAAATCTTGTCTTGCATGGATTATTCGTCTCTTGCAGCCATCGTACGATTAATGGTTAAGTGTGAGTCATCTTCTGTTTTTTTTATTTTGCATATATTCTGACTAAAAATGAAGGAGTGTATTTCAGTTAAAGGGGAACTTAAATGCATACTTACACACATTAAAAATGTAAATCTATTTTACTTTGCAGTAATTCCACGAATCAATAGAGAAACTCTATGCCTCCCTCAGGTGATGAATGCCAGACCAGAAATAAATACTCTTCCACATGTGGGATAAGAGAAGTATTGGGTTCTTCCCGTTTACTCCTGCACATGCTCTATATTCTCCGTTTGCTTGAATACATCATGTTTGTTGGTTCAAGGCGAGAAGTGACCGTGACGAGGAATACCTCCAACACTTTGTCTTTAACACCCTTTAACGTCCTTCAGCACCTCTGCTCTAGCCCTCGCACGAAGGGAGATGTTGCTGTGACGCACACAGTCTCTCAGTAGTCTAAATGACATTTAAAATATATACGTTGTTGAGAAGAGTTGAAGGAGGATGAAGGAAAACCGCAACACACATTGCACCCGCACGCACACACACACACACACACCCACAGGGTTAAAAGGATGGTGTGCTGCATCCGCCTGCTTACCCATAACCCTCCCCCACACTCACAACCTCACAGTATATGGTCATATCTTCCTCTGCATACTTTTTGGACACCCGGCATTGTATAGCAATATATATTAAAATGAAAAATGTCCTACCATACTCTTTGCTGCTGTCGGTGTATCTGTGCCAAATGTTTCATTGACTCATTTGAGGGATAGAAACGTTATTCTAAGTTTCCACAGACAGGGCTACACTTACAACTAACACTCATATTGTTATGCTAAATTGATTTTATACCTCTGTAGTTCTGTTCAAGATGATATAGTCTATTTTTCATGCACATCTTCGCTCATTGCATATTCATCATGGAAATGGGGCCAGACACTAAGAAGCTCAGTTCCAGTGGACACACACTCGATGTTGCTTACTGTGCACAGCAGCCGTGTCTATTTTCATGGCCTTGGATTAATGTTAATAGCCTGAAATGCACAGATTGAGGTTTGTGTCAAGACAGCCCCACACACACACACACACACAGCCACTTACACACAGCATGTCTAGTCGTTAATCATGTCAGAAGGGTTGCCTCGATCCATTTATTTATCCCCTCACCGCTTCTCTCCCTCTCTCTCTCTCTATAAAACACACACCCACACACACGTTGACATTTCGCTGACGTGGCTAGAATATTCCTGTGTCTGGAGATGAGATTCCAAGTCCTGCGAGTTCAGCCCCTAAGCTGCCTTCATATGTATCTGCCTTTCTAGATTTACACTCTAGTGTTTGTTAGTGTGCAGGACCACGTGCATCTTGGTTAGCTGAGGGCTAAAGGTCATTTCCCACGATGCCCCGCAGCTCCAGGCGCCTCAGCGAACTCATCGGCACTTTGGGCGACAAAGGGAAATAAAAGGGGCGGGGCTTTCCTTCCTGACCCCAGACCCCATCTATACAATGGAGACGCACACCGTGTTGGTGAGTGCGGGGAAAGGCTCTCACACGGGTTTATGCAAAATCTGTGCGTATGGAAATGTGTTTTTACCTGTGATCATTTATGAAAGTCCACTCTGCTGTTTGTGTTGTGAGGGGGAGTTAATAATACAACACAGGGAGACAAACCAAGGTCTTTAAGAGTTACACTTTGGATTGGTTCCACGGGAAGTAGAACTAAATCTGAGGAACAGGTAGCCTCGCGGCTACAGAAACAGGTCAAAAGTGAAAGGTTTTGGTTGCGTTTGTGTAAAAGGATCCCGGGACAGAAAAATAAATGACCAAAAAAACAGTAATGCACTGACTACTCTGTCTGATTGACATTTCATTGGAAGGGAACTAAGTAAAATTCAAATAAACCCCAGCAAAGAGACATAAATAGGCACAGAAAATTGCCAGTAAATTAAGGCCCCGCTTATTTTAAAGAACCATAAGTGTGTCATACACATGTGACGTAGGAGACGCACCTTTATTTGTACATACGGTAAATTTGCCTTTAGGCTGTAACAGAGCACCGGTATCCCCAGGTGCTACCCGCCTCCTCGCCACTTCCTGCCAGTCAAGTACACTTGCAGTACCTGCTCGACAACTGACGAACGTTGTGTTTGCGCGCGTGAGTGTGTGCGCGCTGTGAAACAGTAAAACTGGGTCAGCTCCAAGGGGTCAATGATCAGCCACAACCAGCCAGTTTGTTGCCAAGCAGCAGCGTGCCAAGAAACCTGATGAGGACAAGGGGGAGATAGAAGGAGACGCACCTTTTGTAGACTGCGCGGTGACTCTAGTCTACCGGAGGTAGTTTAACTGCATTGGCCTGAGACTTTTCCTGGAATGCAACATTTACAGTGGCAACATCCTCCACGTGTTTCCTCCTAAGTTCCTGCATCTCGCGCATGCAACGGCATCAGGAACGCTGCATGTTCAGCGAGAGTGTGGGATCAGTGATTTACCCTGCACGGATTGGATCGATGCCTTGATGCATGTGTGTGGTGGATCGGTGGTCGGAGAAAGGCTGCACCAAATGCAAGGTTGTTCAGTTGATAAGGACAGCAAGGTTATGAATTTACACGCGGTTATATATATATTAACACATTGTGATACGATACCAGCAAGCTCCAATAATCTAATGTCATTCCCATGTCGTGCTACATTTGAATTCTTTTATGTTGAGAATACTTGAAATTATAACACCAAACAAAACTGTTCTTGGGGCTGTTTTAAAACATCTAAAATGTCCTTTTATGCATTTCCTTTTGGGAACATCTTCAAAGAACACTTAGAGACAATACAGTTTATATACACTACCTAAAATAAGTGTGAATTATGGCTGTGGGACATATCTTCAGATTATTTGAGCCATTAACGGCCCAGGAGGACAATATAAAACTCTCCTCTACATGTTAAGAAATATTTTTTTATTTTTCATTGAACTCCCTGTTGCTTGTGATTCTTACTGCTGTCAAGGCGATGTAACAATAGGAGGTGACCAGAGGAGCATTTTACATAAACTGTGTCTCTGGAAGGCAGCAGTGGAAAAAGGGGACGGGCTTCAGAGAGACTCGAGTATATTAAACAAAAACTATAAAAAGGCGAAGGACCAAAAAAGGATTTCCAAATATCCCTCCTGCCCCATTGAGCCTGTGAGTGTTGCGTCCTAGAACCTATTTACCTATTAGAGTAAAGACCGCTGAATGTAAGAGTAAAGAGTATCAGCTGATCTGCAGCGTTTGCACAAAAGGCGCGAGTCAGCACAGTGCGCCATCACAACACAGGTGATTCAAGCTCTTTTCAGCCTCCTTCTGCAGCTAAACAACGACCCAGAATTCTAAACGAGGGGAACGAAAACTGCAGCCCGCACTATAAAGTATTTAAAGGACGAGTCTCATCTTATCCCCCCCCCCCCCCCCCCCCCGGGCCCTGAGGGAGTCGGTGCGCTGCGGAGTGGCTGTGTCATTGCGTAATCAGCACTAAAGATCAGTCGCTCATGTTTGAGGACAATGTGTGTGTGTGTGTGTGTGTGTGAGTGTGTGTCGGGTGGAGAGCGGGAACACACACTGCATATGTGTGTTCCCGTTGAGCTTCTGCCGTCACTGTCAAAATCATTTCCTCCCCTTGCCCTTTCAGCAACACAGGTGGTTACTTGAAGGTAAACACTTCTCTCTTTCCTCTGCCCTCGATAGGGTGACTTTCCCCCTGAGCCGCCTCGCCCCGTCAGCGCCGGCTCCATCCACTGTGAGAGCCAGCAGGGGTGGTCGCTCTCATCTAATAAGCCCCTGTCACGCAGATGAATGCCCGCTGTCGGGCGAATGCCCCTCGGAGCAGGTCAAACCAACTGCCTGCTTGATTGAACCCGAGGGGGCGAGACAGAGCGGGTCGCACAGCAAGAGGGGGAGAGAAGAGGGAGGGAAAGAACTTTTCATCTCCTCTCCTCTCAGGCTGCTGTCGGCCCACAGGACATGACAGCTCCTCTAGACTTCTCTTCCCATCCACTTTCATTTTCTGCCAGTGGTGAGAAAATGTCGTCTAAGCTTCTCTTTCTTTCCTCCCATCTTTTGGCAATTTTTCTTCCCGCTCTGACAAATCTACCCATGGACAGAAGCACAAACTTACTGACTTGTAATATGCGGTCGATACTCTCTCACTTATATGGTATTTTCTTTTACCTTGTCATCTTCATCAGTTTTATGTTACAATTAGTACATTTTGATAACATCATTTGAAATAATAGCAATAATTAAATAGTTTAAATTAGTGGACGACAACTCATTTTGGTATATTGATGCCTCAGTCAGTCTCTAACAACGAGTTAAAACAACCAACCAGAGTGTGATTTAAAGAATAGCTGGAGTTAAGCACTAAGGGGGAAACAACTATTTTAATCTCCTGTGCCCCCTGCTTTCCTAATCACTAAAAGGCCTCAAATCCTCTTGTTCACTACAGCGGCTCCTTTCCACAGCACAAAATCCCTGTTCACCGTCATCTGCACGCTGCACACAAACGTGTGCACAAATAAGAAAGTCCATTCAAAAGGTGACTGGCCCGAACAACAACAAAAAAAACCTCCCTGTCTAAGTCTATTTATCTATGCATTATATTACACAAACACACGTGGTTGCACCTGTGTGTGGGAACACAACTGGAGGGAGGAGCTTCACAGATCACCTCGCTTTCGGGAAAAGACAAAGAATACCCTAAAGCAAGACGGGGAGACAATATTCATCTACGAGCGAAAAACAAGAGGGAGAGAAAAGTTTATTTCCTGTGCCTGTCAGCCTGTTTGTGTGTGCGGGTGAAGGTGTGTGTGTGTGTGTGTGTGTGTGTGTGTGTGTGATTGTGTAAGACCCCGAGCAAAAGCAAGATTAATGACCTTCAGCTCGTTCCTGGCAAACACTAAGATCTGTGTGTGTGTGTGTGTGTGTGTGTGTAGGGGACGGGAGGGGGGGGAGGGGGGGGGGGGTGACCTAACAAGGAAATCTTTGTCCATGGCTGTTAGCCACCCTGCAACCTGCTGATCAGCTTTTCATTGTGTGTGTGTGTGTGTGTGTGTGTGTGTGTGTGTGTGTGTGTGTGTGTGTGTGTGTGTGTGTGTGTGTGTGTGTGTGTGTGTGTGTGTGTGTGTGTCTGTCTGTGTGTGTGTTTATGAACTGAATCTCATGTCTTTGAAGAGCAATCAGATGTCAGTATACTTTAACTACAAATAACCCCACTGGACTAGAGGCTACTTACCAGCCAACATTTTCATCAGTGGTTGATGCAACAGCAGTGGCTGATAAACAATAGCCGGGTTGGCCTGCAAATAAGCCATCAGCTAACACAGCGTACACACACACACACAACACATGAACACGCGGTGCACGTGTAATAAAACATCACACCTCAGACGTGAACACAAGCACGAAAGTCCAGGATCATGGTCCCTTCACAAAGACTGTTCATACGCCTCTAACACCAAAACCCAGCGGCATTAAAGTAGCCCTCCACTCATTCAGCATGAAGACACACACAGAGACACGCTGCACACACCCGATTCCAGCTTGTCCAAAGCGATGCATTAAAATAACCGTCGGTGAAAAGGTTAGGAGTGAATAATTGACAAGTACATTAGCACTCGTTCTTCCCCTCTCTTCTCTCTCTCTCTCTCTCTCTCTGTCTCTTTCTTCTAACCAAATTCATGTTGCTCTGCAAAGCTTTCAGCCTTTGGCTAAATTTATAGCATTTGTTTAAATGCTTCAATGATCTACATCCCACCTTCAGGGTTGAGTTGTGACACAGTTAAAACGTTCAGTGTGGTTAAACAGCTGTAACTCAGATTACAGCTGGTGCGCAGGACGTTTGACATCTTTGCATCATCAGCAGATTGTTTATTTCTCAAATGTTGTCAATGATTGCCAGGGACTTTTCCTTTTAAGAAACCATTGAGGCTATCTGAAAAGTAATGAAGTAATGAAGCATAAATGAAAGGAGACAGAAAGTGCTTAAAAGGGGTGTGAAGTGCCCCTCAGTCAATAAACGTACTTGCATCATCAAACAGGAGTTGCAATCCTTGAATCCCTGACCCAAACCAACAGAGTTGGGCTTCAGTAGCCTCCTAATTTGAAAGCCATGACAACACCTGAGTCTCCTCCCATGTGTCTCTGAGGGCTTCCTGCTTTGAAGAACGGCGACATGCAAACTTGCCAAACATTCATAATGCAGAGCAGGCGGACTAAATATTAAACAAGATGTTCGACCCGACAAGTACTGCATATTATAAAAAAAGGAAACAGCACCCCACATCTAGAAACTTTCTGAATATTTTAAGGCCAGCTTCCCTTTACTAAGAAAAAAACTGACCTCAACATTTTAAAATACTGAGCCGTTAACCGCGTTAAACGGCTTTTAACTCCAACTTGCAAGTTCCCCATCAGTGTATAACATGCACCCGCTGAACTGCTAATTTATCTAGTACACCCTTGGAATAGTAGCCACTACCACTATCACGTTCATGGAGGTTGTTAACGGAACCGTGCCTATCAAACAAAACGACTGTGGCACTTGGTATGCCCCGCTCTTAACCTTGAACTGTCCTCACCATCCTGGACGAACAGGTGTGTGGGATTTCTGCGAGAGCGCGTGCGTGTGATTATGCCGCCATCTTTCCTGCAGCAGGATTACACACCGTGAAGATATTAACAAGTTTAAGTGGAGTCGATGCTTGGTTTCAGAGCAAAGGGGTAACGCCTTTACTGCTATGAGCACTATAACAGCTTAGCGACTTGCATTGCATTATAACCCATGCGTTACATTTTGCCTGGGGAGCAATTAGGGGTTGGGTGTCTTGCTCAGGGACACATTTCGACACGGCACCTGGGGCAGCTGGGATTTGAACCGCCAACCTTGCGGCTCCCAGCGCACCACGCCACTCCATGCGCCACCATCGCCCCATCAGCAGTTCATAATCAGGTTGTGCAGCAGAGTACAGTTTACCACGTCCCTCGTTATTGTCTGTTTTGGGAGATTATTTCAACAGGTATAGCAGCTCCCTGGGTTCCATCAAACAAGCCGTTATGTTACATTACACGTCATTTAGCTGACGTTTTAACCCAAAGCGACTTGCAATAAGTGCACTTCAACCATAAGGGTACAAGTAAAGAAAGTTAATTAATTTCATCACCGTAAACTCAAATGACACAACCAGAGTCTACCAGACTTACTATTCTCTCTCTCACACACACACAAACACACACACACACACACACACACAGTAAATTAGGTTTCCAAACTACAAGCTTAGTACCTTCTTAAGTGGGGATACACACACAGTACAGTTTGACCTAACCCATATGTTTGGGTGGGATAAGTCCACGTCACCTCTTAGTGTCGTTAATGCAATAAGTCCTTTCTGTCAGTGCCCTGTTTAGTGCACCAGTCAGGCTTTACACAACAACACACACACAGGCCTTTTAACAGATTGCTGTGTTTCAATACATTATAGGTCAGTGGGTGAAGGTTTTCTACAATCGAAATTGAAATTGCTGCAGGCATTTTCTCCGGACAAAAAGCAGGGTGTGCTTGGTATGCTCATAATGCAACTGACAAATGATTCCATGATCAATTTATCTGGTGATGGTTTCTTTTCCGATTAATTATGATGAAGAAAAACGTGCAAGACAGGACAGAGTATAAAACAGGCCTGTATTTTTGCTCTACTGTAAATATCACTGTGCATGCATCCATGGTTTTTTTTTCTTAGTGCCTTTGGTTACACACATGTCAGCAGGATATTAATCTAATCTGGACTCCCGGGACATCATTTCGGTTGGGTCCCATGTGGACAAGGCGGGTCGTTATTTAAAAGCACTTAAGCTGATGAGATTGCCCAAGACACTATGATGTCATGAATCCATCTGACTGGAACCTGTGTGATGTCACATCAGGGCACCTGCATCGTTTGAGTCGTAACTGGATCAGTGTCCTGCTGTTTCATAATGGAACGGTTTCACATTGGGTGTGACCTCACATGTCACAGTAGAGAGGCTGCGTAGCAAACGTTACCGTGTTTTCCATTTCTTTCAAGAGAACCCCATGTTTTCTGTAATTACTTTAATGATTGTTAGCCGAGCACCCATCTGTACACAAAGGCTCAGCTAATGTGTTCCTACTGTGATGCCCCCGTCTCTGACTACGGAGCACCCGTGTAGCTCTGTAATGTCAACATGCTTAAAACAGTGTGATAATGCTTTTAGGAGGCCTTAGATGTTTCACACACACACACACGCACCCCCGGCCACACGTTTTAGGCTGCCTGTCTTCCATTGTAATGTGGAGCTGAAAGATGAAAGTGGGGTGCCGGTCTGGCTCTTAAAGACCCTCTTTCTCTCTTTCTCTATTCCCCCTGGATGCACACGCGCACAAAATACACATACAGGGCTCAGCAGACACCTCAATTATGATAATGTGGATCAGCATTAATGTATCTTTACAGCACGGCTAGCTTTCAACAAGGTTGTGTGCGTCTGTTTGTCCCAGACAGCCGGAGAGAGGAGGGGCAGCTCCTGTATCTCATTTAACACAGGTTGCTCGCTCCAGGAGAGCAGAAATACTGAGGCGTTCAGTATTTCCAAGCTCTTACACAGACACACACCCTCACTCACAGCCACCCACACACCCGCGCACACACATTTCTTCAGTTCAAAGGCGCATTGGGCCTTACTGTGTGCTTTTATGTCTGTGTGTCGCTGAATGTGTGCGTCAAAGAGTTTAAACGGTCCAGGTGGCCCCGTTTTGGGGAGAAGAAACTCAGGTTATACAATCAAAGTAGTGGTAAACATTCAAAACAAATCGAAAATTCACAGACAAAGAATATAGGCAACACTAACTTGGTATCTTAAGCACAGCCCGTTTAAAAAAAAAAAGAACAATCAAACAAGTGAAAACGAGACGCAGTGTAAACAGTATTAGTGTAAAAGTAGACAAGGATCACTCCTCAACCCTTCTCTCTCATCTCCTTTGTCATCACAACCCTGCTGTTTCTTCTTCCGACTTCTTCTTATCCCTGTCTACGCTGCCTCGTCCACCCCCCCCCCCCCCCCCCCTGCCGCAACGCCTCCTTCCTCCTCCTTTCCCAGACTCCCTCCTACCCTATAATTACCACCTCAGACTCCCAATTAAAAGAAACCACAATAAAGAGAGCAGATGAGGGAGGCTGAGCAGCGGTAAGGGAAAGAGAGAGGGGACGTCGGAGGGGGAGGGATTTTAATGAGGGGGTTTGTCCACGCACATATGCTGTACACACAAAACACACACACACACACAAAAAGGCACACGGAAATAAAAAACGACTCCAAAACTAGTGCAGGTAATGCTTTTCTGAAAAATCAAGCTTTTTAAAATATGCATATGTGGAGTGGGCAGGATAGTGTGAAAATGTCGGATGTGTGTGTGTGTGTGTGTGTTATTCGGAGGGAGCGCTGACAGTTTTTCTTTGGATTGTGACCAAGTGTGCTTCCTGCCATTAAGAATACCAGCGTTCCTCTGCATTCCTTAAAAGTATACACACATCCACGCAAACACTAACACACACACACACATCAAATTGGCCAAAAAAAAACAAGGAGACAACAGGTCAATATCCAAAACAGGATGATTTAAAGGAATGGATAACTGGACATCAGCAGGCTGTAGAGAGAATACAAAATACATAGTAAGAAAACGCAGTCAATGTAGTGGTTTTAAAGCTGATCAATGCGCACAAACGCACAAAGATTTCCAAAGGAACTGGCTCTGCAGCGGAAGACACCAACAATCAATAAACACAAAGTAGGAACAGCAGGGTAGCCCTTACTGTCAAGCAGTCTTTGTGTGCCCGTGGGTGTGTGTGGAAGAAAGGGGCCTGGTGGTTGAGTGCCAACTTGAGACTGCCAAAAGACACACACAATAACGGGAAAAAAGAGAGAGAGAGAGAGAGAGAGAGAGAGAGAGAGAAGGAGTGCAGAGTTTGATTTACTACGCTGCCTTAGAGGAGGACAATACACAGCGAGGAAATAGATATGGTGGTTCACCATACACACACACACATACCCACACACACCCTTGAACACACAGTAGTCTCAGAAGGCCTTATTTTGTTTTATAGCTGATCTGTTACTCAGCTTGTCTTTGAAGACCAGTGTGGGTGTGTGTCAGTATGTGTGTGTGCGTTCCACATGGGAGTTGCTGTGTGGCCTATATGACAAAATGCGTTTCCTTGATCATAGCAGGCCGACAAGTCAAACACCCCGTGTCACTTTTACCAGCTTCATTGAATCCTAAATTCAATGAATGCCATCTGCATATTTTGTTTGCTCTGTGAAAAACCGGTTGAGCCGAAGCCTTTTCTGCTTACAGCTATAAGCCGGTTCGACCTGATGGTGAAGTTGTGATGACGGGTTAAATTATCGCTGAGTGCGTGTAATCATCCTCTGTGTGTCCAGTAGGTTTAATCTGTTATGACCCGGCTCATGTCATGTATGAGGATACGGACGGTAGGGGACGCATTACATGTTCACTGGTCATGTGGAGGTTTCACTCCAGTAAAACTGGGATTTACAAGACATTTCCTCTGCACTCGAACTCAGCAGTCTGCCCACGGTGGCTTCCTCCACCTCCCAACTGTCACGAAGTAAAAAATGCCAGCAGGCACAAATCCGGCATGAGCTGACTTTTTTGTGATACAGACACGGGCAAGAGCAACACGGCTCACGTAGCTTTGTATTTGTTTGTCCGAGTGACAGCTGAGGTGTGGAGATCAATGGGCCAAAACAAGCCTGTGTTTGTTTGCATGCGCGTCTAGAAGGAAAGGAAGGGCCAAAGGAAGTATAGTATTCTACTCACGAGAGGAGAGAGAAAAAAGGAGCAGGGTGTGTGTGTGTGTGTGTGTGTGTGTGTTTCCTTCCTTCCTTTCTCACTACTGCTGCAAGATCCTGAACAAAGAGCAACACACACACACACACTTTGCATTATTATCCTTAAATGTACACAAATCCCCCTGCAATTTAAATCCATACTTCTGTACCTCGAATATGAGGTCTCATAACAAGAGGTGAAACAGACTTGGAGAGGAGTAGATGAAGGGAACGATCAGGTCTTTCCTTTAGTGGCCTTGTAGACACCCACACACACGAGCATCCTGACACACAGCAGCAGACAGTCGGATGGATTGACTTGACAGGCCAATCGGTAGAGACGTCCAGACTTTCAATCGGTCCGACCAAACAGCTAGCAACTCTCTGGGGATGTTCTCAATGTGACTGCAGTGTGTGTCGGTGACATGGTGACCTCTGACCTTGCCTTAAAACTACTGGGCGCACACCCTGTCCTGTATGTCTGGTTGGTTTTGACCCAGAAATGAGACGGATGAATCTACAGTTTATTACTTGTCAGACCGGTTTGGATTTTTATCATCGGCGCTCTTTTCGCATGAAAATTAAATGTGTCACCTTTCCTGTCCTCCTTTACTTCACTGTGAGTTGGTGAGCAGTAAAAATCAATGCTCACATGATTGATGATGGTTCCTGGAAGCAGTCAGCAATATTGAAGACGGGAAACAGTCGTCCAACTCGCTCCAGATCTCATCACAAGAAGGGACGTTTTTTAAATTAATAATGCCCCTTGGAGGTTCCAGGTTTAATTAAAATACTTTAATTTTAACTAGAAAAGTACGTGTACGTAAAAGCAAAAAGAGATTTAGCCTATGCATGCCCTGTTCTAAAGGCTAAAAAGCGTTCTCAGGGCATTATAATTGGTTTCAAGTTGCTTTCGATCAGGTGGGATTTTCACGCTACAGGGGGCTAGAGGGGAAAGAGATGAGTGCTGAAAGCGGGAGTGAATCCCAATGAGTCGATGATATATTCTTGAGCCGCGCCCGGCAATCCTTTCATTTAAAGCCCTCCGCAGGTGATACACGCGGAATGCCAGATGTACTCACACATAGTCAAGCGCGGGAGTGGGAAAGACGCAGGAAGAAGGAATGAATGAATGAATGAATGAATGAAGGGAAAATTCCGCCAACCCACCTACGACTCCATACCACGCGGTTGACCTCTGGGCGCCTTGTGTTCAGTCTGGTCAGGGCGTGTCATACTGAGTGGAGATGGTCGTATCAGAACAACGGTTGAAATCATGAAATCCTCCTGGGAATGCAACCACGGGCATCTGCATGCTCCGGCTTTATGCGCGCGTGTGTGTCTCTGTGCGTGTGAGTGTGCGTGGCCTTTGGCATTTGACTCGGCTTGACCTTTACTCTGAGAGCCTCCAGTCACAGGAGTGCTTGTGTGGGCCGACCATTCACAAACAACGTGGGAGAGTGCATGGAGAGCTACGTACGTGTGCCGCGCTGATGTTGCCCTCACAATCGGAGACAATGTTGGGGCTTCATAGTGAGCGCATTATCATGGACGGCGCCTGAGAAGCGACTGAACTCTGCTGACGAACGTGAGCAGGGCGAGAGAGAGAATGTTTTCCGTGGGAGGCCGACGACAGCTCAGGATTTTCTCCTGTCGCCCTTCTTTTATCCACATCCTCCATTCCTCTTCTTCTCCTTTTAACCAACTGCATTTTAACCATGCAGATGATGGAAGAGTATGACGAAGGAACAGAGAGAGAGAGAATGGGATGCAGGGATGTCTTTGCATAACCTCTTTGTATGCCGTGGCGGGGGACAACGATCCACACAAACACATACTCTACTGTAGTCCACATGTAATCCCACAGGCTAAACGTTGCACTGACGTCGGTTTTGCATCATCACAGGCCCGACCCTACTTGCAAACAACGGTCCCACGGCCTCATCGGGGTCTCTGTTGCAACGCACATGATGGTGTTAAAGGGGCAGAGTTTAGAGGGCTTGACTGTGTTAAAGATTTGGAATAAAACGTTAATCGCCCACTGATAGAAACAAGGCACATCGTCTTCATCAATGCTAAACGGTTGACCAAGTTAAGATTTTTATGAAATGAAACAAATGGTCGAGACAAACGGATGAACTCGTATATGAGCGACCGCAGCAATTCTTTTACGCTTGTCGGTCCCAAAAAAAAAGTTGCCAGCGGCTGCACTTCACGTTCATCTCTTGTCTTCAGACTTGGACGCCTCCTTGTTTGGGTGGTAAGTGTGAAGTGTGCAGCAACAGAATTTACCCGGCAAGAAGAATTCACGAGTGGCACAGACCGGACCACAGCTACACAGCGCCTCTAGCCACACAAACAGTGCGTGAGATCAAGTCGATAACTCTCTTTTTCAGCCTGCTTTGATCCGTCTGTGATAGATAGAGCTCCCATCCACCCACACATAGTTCACCGCTAGCCGAGAGCAAATTTTGGCCCGAAATCAGAAAACTACAATAAGTCTTTCTGTCACTGGAGTGAGATTCCCTTTGAGCTCCCATTGACTCTAAACAAAGAAGGAGTATAGTTTCGGTGAGTTGGTGGGGGGGGGGGGGGGGGGGCACATAGAGGGACACCGGGTGAGGGACACAACGCTTGTATACCTGCATAGTTTCTAGGTAACCAAGCTAATCAAATTAGACATAGCCGCTCTCTACTTCACTGCATATGGACCCTGATCCGTGCGGTGCACCCTGATCCCCCCCCCCCCCCTCCCCTCCCCCGGGCCCCCCTTTGGTGTGCCGGCACACTAATGAGTTTCATGTGAGCAGCATTAAAGACAGCAGTAACTGACTGGAGCTGATCACGTCGCAACAGATACACACACACACACACACGTAAAGGTGCTATAAAGCCAAGATTATCTTATTTACGTGCCGGTCCATGTATCCATTATTTTCATTTCCATTGACATTATAATCATTTAGACATCTTGAGTATTTTTGCTCAAACTGTTTGTTTTGCCGGGGCGGATGCTTAGATATTTGCAAAAAAAAAGACAAACATGAAGAAACAGGCTTATTTGGGATTTCTTTAAACCAAAAGCCCACACTGTGATGGCGACTTCATTATGCGGCGGCTTATTTCATCCGAGCCGTTTTGCGACTTTCCCCCCAAACACTTAACCAGCGGGTTGGGACGGTTCCACATCAGCCTAATTGGCCAGCCAACCATCCAATACTGCATCTCACTAGCCCCATCCGTACAGACGTATCAAGACATCCAATGAGGCGGCGGGAAATTAATATATTTATGATGCAAGCCGCATGTTTAATGTAGACCAAAATGAATTGAAAAGAGAAAGACGTCTTCAAACAAAAAGCCATTAGAGTCATTCCGTTGCCAACTTATTGTTGTGTTCGGAGGCAGCGTCGAGGTTCTCTCTCTGTTATTGCTTTACTAAACACAGACAAACACATGCGTCGCCTGACCAGTTGCACACAACAGCTCCACTGCCTCACACGAGAATCTCTCTTTAGCAATCACAAACACACACAGACGCACGCACACACACACACACACACACACACACACACAATCCCCTGGTGAGGACGGCAGCGACTTTTAAAGAACTGCTGTCGGGACTTTGATCTGGATAAGAGCCCTGCCATTTTGCACCTCGCAAGCAACGAAGGAATCAAGATGCTTTCTCTGCTTCGTGAAGGCACGAAGTCCACCCTGCCGGGCATCACCTCTGGAGTGTCTCCCTCTCATTGCTGTGTGCTGGCTCTCATTCCAACTGTATCTGGTAGATACAGGCGTGCCACAGGCCACAGTTGCGTAATGACACCACAGACCCTGCATTCATTCAGCAAAATGAGCCTGAATCAACAGTCAGCAGTAAATACAAAGGTGTAAAAGTCTATGAGCTCTGCTGCAGAGGGCAGCTGTGGAGCAAAGACCATTAATACAGTAGGGTGACCGGAAGGCCGGCTAATGTGCAGTGGACACTCTGAATATTTTCCTCCTCGCTGCATCTCGGTGTAAACAACATCACATGGTGGAGTACGGGACAGAAAAGACCTGCAGCAAAAAAATAAAAGGAACAGAAGGCACCAGCTTGAAAAGGAAATGAAAGAAGAAAAACACAGAGTCGGGAAAAAAGATGTTCACATATCTCTGCAAAAAATAAAGAGGATATGTTCATACCACGAACCAAGGCATAGATGCACACACAGTCAATCATCCAGGCCGACATTCAAGGGGTCACAAATCCCCTCTGTGTCCGACTCCTGCCCCATAAGGTTCTCATGATTTGGTTGTGATGGTTGTCTCACCTCGCTGTATATGTTTTTCATTTTAACTGTCTGCCAGTTTGCAGAAAACAGGAAGGCTGGGGACCCCGTGCTTCTGACCCCGCCACAAAGGACGGGCTTGTTAGAGAGCTGGGCTTCTATTCACAGAGTGTGATAGCCATCCGAAGCTGGGTCTGGTTCTCTTCCCCCCCAGTCAATGGCGTGTCTATATGAGTCACACAGTCACTTTTCTAGAAAACCAGGAGTTATTTTGGGCTTCGTTTAGGGACTCGCAATCTGAACATTTCTCCAGCTCAATGCGTGCAGTCTGCTGGACTGCAACCACTGATACTGACCTCTGCCTACCCTGGAGGGTGGTGAACGAATCAACACATTTCCGACCCACATGCATCCATCCCTCCAACGGGAAGCGCATTTGTCTGAGCTGTCCCTTTAAGTTGAGGATGAATCCAGCAGCCAGCCGCTTCTGCCCGTTGTCTTTGCACTTGTTGTTGACGTTAAGCGGGACACGTCTGGCACCTGCCACCTCGCCCGCATCAACATTTATCAAGTGGCAATAAAGGCGGAAGGCAGCGCTTTGGCACCGCGCCCCGTGGTGCGTAACAGCGACGCACAGGTTGACAATTGCGGGTGTGAGACGAATTAAGTCTTTGCGGCAAACACTTTTATGCCAACAGTTGGTAGTTTGCCGGGTCATGTGCTTGAATGGCAGCAGGATATCTTGCAGACTATGCTGAAGTTGCAGATGTTACTGTTTTGATCTCTATTATTACCATCATGTTCATAGGGCCAGCTTGAACACATTGAAGAGAACCGTCCCAGATAAATAAAAACAGCTTTTGGGAATATACCCTCAGCTTTGATCATCACCAAAATCGCCCTCCCGAGTTTGTGTTATGCACTCACCTCCCAGCCCGCTCAGAGTCGCTGCCCAGGTGGCCCCGGAGAGCAGGCACAGCATCGGCAGCAGGGTCCACATCGCACCGTCAGGACTCATCGGTGATTCGACTCCGGTCCTGGTCCAGGACGCAGGAGGGGTTTCGTCCGGTCAGATTTCAACACCCAAGTCCCGGACTCGTGGTTTCAGCTGTGATGCATCCTCCTCCTGTCCGGGCTCAGCAGCTTTCTCCGGATTAAAAAAAAAGGCTCAGACCTCGGTCCAGGAAAATGTCAGATAACTTTGGGTTTTTTTTTTTTTTAAACGCAATCTCTAAAGCGTTTCGTTTGCAATTCGGCTTCAGGTGACCGCTTTCCACGAAGATCAAATCTGCACAAAGCGCACGTTAATGTATGCACCCGCTCATGGTTGTATTATCTACTTAAGAAAAGCGACGTGCAAAGAACCGGAGTGCACGCTGTTGTCTTTATGATGGTATTCCAGCCACAACTGTGCGTTAAAGTAATCCAAAGTGTGCCGGGTTATAATAAGCGGAAGCCTCGCTCGTATCACCGCCCCGCTGCCCCGGTGTCACCGAGCGTGTCCTGCAGGCACAGAACGGGAAAAAAACAAACAAAAAAAACGACGCCCCTTGGTCTTCAGCTTAAAAACATCTGAGGGAAATAAAGCGGGGAAAGAGAAAAGGTCCGTGAAGAGAAACCAGATTCTGCGTCGCTGCAGCTCGAGCGCTTGCATGGCGCGCGGGGATATTCGTGGAGGAGTGGCCACACTGACCGAGCCAAGCGCCTTTTGCGCCCCGCCCTCCGGAAAAGCCGGCGCAAGGGTACACAACAGGTAGGAGGGTGAGGTCACAGCCGACAGGTGTATTTTCTTCACGAAGATAACGCTACAGGTGATTGATATCCAAACTTTAGGGGGAGCAGGAGTTTTTTTTGTGGGGTTCTGTTAAACAGATTAGTTTGATCTGTGACAGGCAGGTCAGGGAGTGATTATGGATTTACTGTGTCCATTATTATCTGTTATGGAACCGTCCGCCCTGTCATACAATGAGATGAAAGCTTGTCGTGGTGAAGGTGAAACCTGTCATTGCAGTCCCGGATGCAAGTAACACTCTTTTTTTCTGAATTCAAACTGAGATGTGCCCATTGGAATGGGATTTCTTAGAAAATAGGCTTGTTTTGGGGCCATTTTTTTCTACAAATATATTGTTGCGGCTTATTTAGTTGGTTACTGGATATACAGTATTTCACACTATTTAGAGGAATATTGTAACATAGTTCTAAACTGATACACCAGCCAGGCGGATATGATGCCGGTTTACCCCCTCTGTACATGTATTCTATCAATAAAATCTCTCTCTGACTATTTCACACAATTCTTTTGAAAACCTACACTAAACGCTCCTTATCGAAAAGGTTAGGCTTACATTTTAAGTTTGTGTTAAAGATGTAGATTTATATATATCCCCCTAATTCTGAATTGGATTAACAGCTTTCCTCAAGGTGTCCACTTGACTCAACTATATAACAATTCACACTATATACAACTATTATACAATGGGTAACTAATATTGAAATCAATTCAGAAACGCAACATTATGAGGTAAACGCTTATAAAGGTGCATTTACTATTGAATCTCTTAGTTAGCTATTTTTCTACCAGACATGATGAACATTCTTAAAGCATTGCCCTGCATTGAGAAAAGGGGCATTTATCAATAGCTTTGCTCCTGGGGTCTAATCCGGCCGTCAGTCATCTGACATCATTAAGGGGCGGAGCGTCTAAAGTAAAGATGATTAAACAGAAGGTGTGAGGTGGATGGTCTGCAGGCTGTAAGCACACCATTAATCCAATGTTCTGCCATGAGCATTTCGTTTGTCTTGAGATTTTCTTTTTCAGTACTACACAGTGAGATTTAAGGTGGCGGCGACGCACAGCTATTCGAAAAACAAGAAACAGCAGCATCCTTACTTTAGAAATTACTAAAAAGAGTGTGTTGTAATTGGAAAATATGTGGATTAATTTATGCTGCAGCCATAACTGCAATGAAACACTGAGCTTCCCGCTGACGCCTCTCTTTCTCTGATGAGGAGAGCAGGACGGCTGGCAGCGCTGACCGGATGATTTCACGGGGCGGGGGTGCAGACATGTACCCCAACTCGGGGACAAAAGGGAGGGGTCACAGAGGAGCGCGGATTAAAGGATTTGTTTGAGGAGGAGGGGGAAGGAGGAGGAGGACAGGGGTCGGAGGTAAGGGGCCAACGATAAAGAAAAGCCACATGGAGTGAAAAGAAGTGATGGCGCCGTCTCTAATTGAGCCCGTTTAAGCTCACACTGCGAGCATCTCATCTTTACGCGGGCATGGACCTTTGAACGACAAAACATTACTCAGTATCACAATGAACGTCTTCATCAGTATAGTGGCAGTTGGATTTGGGGGGGGGGGGGGGGGGGGTTGGGGAAACTCCATGTCGCCTCCACCCTTGACTTTTGGGTGGCTAGTATATCTATCAATGTCAGTGTGGAGGTCCAGACAGGGGTCAGGGCCTCTTAAGACTGACTACACAGCATCTGGAGAGTGAGGGTGTAGACATTTGATTCAGCTGATCTCCCTGGAGCTGACGTCTAGCTTGAGTGCTGCCCCCTGCTGGACAGGTGAAGCCTGCAACGCAATGCAATGAAAAACATGGTGGTCTAGCAGAAGGGGGTTTTTCCTGATATCAGTTAGATCTTTCTGTTAGTTCTGTGGCATGATAAGTGGACACACAGAAACAGTCAGATTGATGGAAGCCTTCAGACCACAATGGCTCAAACCAAAACACCAAATCTGCATAACTTGATTGGTATAAATGAATTAGGGAGGAGTAAGGCATGAAGGGGATTTCCAGGGCTGCTTATCTGTCCCCACACATTAATATTCAGGACCCGATGTAAGGAAGCACAATGCGTGACCCTGCATTGCCTCTGTTAATCTGTGTGTCAGTGCGCATGCCATCAACCCAGCTTGTAAATGTATCATTTGATTGTGTGTCAATGTTTGCAATGCATGTGTGCACATGTACACGTTTCTTTTTGTCTTTTTTTAAAATGTTAAGCATATGCATGTATGCGGCCAGACCGCAGGTTCTGTACTACACTGTGGGTTTGTGCATCTGTTCTAGGTTTCGGTGAGACTAATGGCTGGGTATCGCTGATGAAATTGGGAGATTGTCGTGGGGGTGGAGACTGACAGCAAGGAAAATGTGAAGAGAAGGAAAGAGATGGAAGGAGACAGACAGGCCACCACCTCTAGCAAATGTTATTATGACTCAAAATCACTGAGCAGATGCTTCTTGATCAGCTTTAGACCTGGCAGGCACACACCCTCAAACACACAGCAGTTGATATTGAGCGTGTCCATAAACTTCAGGGTAGACTTTGCTTCAAAGACAAAATATGTTGCATAAAAGTGGCATAAAATCTATAAAATGTGAGACTGAGTGGATATAACATGTGCATATCTATGTTATGAACGCTAGTGTCTTATCCTTGTAAAGAAGATCTAATAACTTTATACAGCCATAAAACCTAAACCATTGCACTGCTTCAATTTAATAGCATCAGTGTGTGTACAGGTAGTGTTGACATGTTGACACATGAGGTAAAATGTTCCATTGAGGCTTTTCTTGCAAGGAGATTTTTAGGTTTTGTTTTGGATGGAAAGGTCCTCGAGTTTAATTGATAAGCGTTTTATTGTGAACACAGTCACATGAAACAGGAGAGTTTTGTGTGGTGTTATTTCATCTTGAACTGTAATCATTGTCTATGTCCATTTCCTTCCCCGCTCTTCTCATTTGTCCTGGCAGGTCCTTTCTTCAAGCATCTTTAATGTCATTAACGTGACATTATATTCACAGGTTATAACCACCCACATGAAATAAACATACGACTGATGTTTCCAAGAAACATGTTGAGAGGCCTCTCATGTGGCTTCAGCTACACCTGCTTAAGTGTTGCAACTCGATGCTTGGTCCTCTTGCTTCATCACATGCATTATGTCGTGCATGTTTTAACAGTACTGTTTTTGATCAGTCAGAAATTGGCACATGTTTACCCTGCTTTTATGCACACCTGTGGGGGAACTGTGTCTGCTATCCATCCCTGTGGACTAAAGATGTTCTAACAATGCAGACCAATCAATTATTTACATGTCATACACAAACACAATTTAGACAGCAAACACACACATGGCCGCATGCATCTCAGGCATGCTCTATTGAAAAGCTCTATCTAGTTAATGGGATTGTTACAGCTATAGTTAGGTTGTATGTTGGAGGTGAAGCCATTCTTCACTGTGAGCTGAAATATAATCATTCGCCTCATTCTTCGAAGATACCAAGAATTGCTTCGTAAGCCACTAAAATTCTGCTATCCAGTAATGCCCTGTCAATTTAATTGAATACCGCTAAGTCTAATCATGTAATGGAGAGATTCATAACCAAGGTGGTACTTCAGCAGTTGCCAATTATTATTATTGGGAAGCAGCTTTCATTCATGGTCAGTTTTAACATCTGTAAGTAATTGATGAATAATAATCAAATCTTTTCCAGATAGATGGATTCATTGTTTTATAAAAGTGATAAAGACACTTGAAATAGCTAGCTACATGAATAGGCTACATTTTTATGGCAGATGGATAAAAGTAATGGATCGTGCATTTACTCTGAGGGGAAACATCGGCTCCGCTCAGAGACCTGAACACTGAACCCGCTCAGAGACTTGAATCGGACACACCCACAAACCCAAAGAACTCCACGCACATTCATACCGTTGTGACCATGATAAAATGTTCAATTTAATTACTCAGTATCAGACTTGTGGCGTATATAAAGGTAAAATGTAATTACTGCGTATTGCTTTAACCTAATGCCATTCTGCAGGATTCTGGAAGATTGATACCATAGCAGATGGTGCTATCAATTATTGAGTCTGTGAAGACGACGCTGGCCTCAATCAGATTAAGTAGATTATGAGAACATCTACTCCCTCAAGATCCAGACTCAGTTTCGTAGATTAAAGTACAATGTCAAGACACACAACCCCCGACGCGGCCTAACGCCCTATTCAACCCATTGTCTTTCACTGGGATCCGTCCCATCTATCTGTCTCCTCCTCCGGTCCTTAACATCCTCTGGGTGCATTTGTGTACGTGTCAGTGTGTGCAATTTTGAAATCTGACCTAAATACGCTACACGTTGAACTCTCTCAGAGATATCTGACTACATACCACGATGGAGTCCCTGCCAACACACTCTGCGTTCCACCCATCCCAATGCAAATGTCCCCTTAATCCTGTTAACCCACTCGAGCTGCGTGGAGAGCCAGGGAGTAGGAGAAAGCCTCGGGCGAGAACGACATTGTACCCCACCGCCCCACTGAGATCTAATTGAAGAAACAAGTGCTTGGTACAAAGTGAAGCTCCTCGGCTCACTGTGACATTAATACAAGACTAGTTGGGGGGGGGGAAACCTCTGTGATCGGAGGCGTACAAATCTGAAAAACAGGATTGTAGGTGTGGGGGTGCAGAAATGGAGGATGCGAGTTTAGACGGCATGCTCATACTTTGTTTAAATGGAGGTTTACCGCTGCTTGCATAGTGGATCATCTACTCCACAGGTGCTTTACACGTGGTCCAAGAATCAGCCAAACGCGTGACTCGGTTGGATTTCAGAGTTGACTCCACATATAAAAAATAGTCTTCATGGATTTTTTTTTATCTCGCTTTTGCAGCACTGCACTTGCATTAGATCAAACAAAAAAGGTTTTTTTCAGATGTTGTTCAGGGTATCAAGCATCCACACATGGAGCATTTTACATTTGTGTGTGTGTGTGTGTGTTTTTATTAGTCTTGGCAAGCTGAGGGCGGTAGGCAGCGAGCTTGTTTACTCGTAGATTTGCAGCATGTGAGGCGATGGGATCTTTGCTTCTTGATGATCAAATCTGACCTCTGAAAGGATCAGACAGGTCTGTTGCGTGCTAAGCTGTTCCTGACAACATGTTTTGACCCTCATCCAGCTGGAAAAGAGGGAAAAGAGGTGTGGCGGGTGTATAGTTAGCAGCTGTCAGAAAGGTCTACATATTTTAGGGGAAGACTGTGGTAAATATCACAGTAGATGTTATTTTTATTGCAGAAACATGATTTTCAGCATAGTTCCTTCTGCTGTGGGGGGCTGATAGCAGAGAGATGTAAACCCTTTACAGGGCACACTACCACAGCTTTTGGCTCCGGTTCCCTGTGTTTGCTTTATCACTGAGCTGCAATGTGGCAGATGTAGAATATTCCCATTTTAGATGCCAGAGTTGTTCTTTGCTGGAAATGTTCAAGGTCTTTCAATTTGAAAGCATTGATTGTTTGAGAGGAAAGAAAGCTGTGGCTGACCTGGTGTCAGAGCTTTTACAGCTGTACAGAGTCCAGCTTCAGCACTGAATCTGATACCCGGACCCGGCGTTCTGTCAACCTGTGGTCATGCGTATGGAATATTGAGGAAAAAAGAGGACGGCCACGACAGTATCCACTACTGAAAATATTATCTACACCCACTGGAAGAGAATGAACAAAAATATCAATTAAATGACTACCATAGGATATAAGTTAGCAAACTCCTATACGCTCCCATATTCAATGGATTTTTAAACAGGGGCCTGACTAAGATAACACATTCAACATATGTTCCAAGATATTCAGATATCAGAAGGTTTTATTAACGATTTACAAAAAAACAAGTCTTTGCCCCAAAGCACCCTTTAATTATGTTATGTACGTACTTTATTGTCCATTAAAGCAGGAAAAATACAAAAGACTTTCATACGCTACTAAACACTTTAATACTATTCAATGAATTAAAGGTTGCAATGCCAATAACGTTTTCACTCAAAAGAAGCATAAATGTTTCCGTTAGAGGTAGCCAGTGGGGGTTGGAACACTCGTAGACCAAAGACAACTCCGCGGTGCACCTTCAATGAAATTGTCTTTGAAAAGGACAAAAAAAAGCAATGTGAATCTTAACCAAGTGGATCACAATTGAATGTGGTGTTCAATCTGTCATGGTCCCTGCAGTAACCACTACGTGGAGAAAATGTGATAATACTGCTACCGCTCCTCCCGCTGCTTCAACTAAATGTTAAATTATTAAACATTGCATGGATCCTGGATTCAGTCCCCCTTGAATAAGATGAGATAGGATGACATAAGGTAATCCTATTAGTCCCGTAGCAGGTTATCCACTTCCTATTTAGTGTAGTTGAAAGAACCTACCAATACAAAATGTGAAATCTGGGCAACAAGGAGATACGAACTGCTGAGGGTGGGCTTCTCCAAATGAATCTTTGGTAACATTGCACTTCTTGATGTGACAGAAATGTGAACAGTTGACCAATATGTAGCTGTGCAGAAGAGTCTTGGATAGATGGAAACTGCAGTGTTCAAATTACAACAATAAAATACATTGTTTAATAATAAGGACTATAAATGGATTAATAAATTACATCATGTGAGGGAGAGCAGGTTTGTGGGGGGGACGGATGAACCCAGCTGGGTGTCTGCTCACATGACAACAGCTACTTCATTCCAATCTTTTGCGACATCGGCTCGGAAAAAATAAATTCAGAGGTAATTACATAAGCAGAGAAGGTGTGACAGGAGGACAGGAGGGAGGAGGAAGGGAGCAGCGTTTATGCCTCCCAAACATCTGCTGGCTGATCAGCATGAAGGGACGGGAGGGGACCTAAAGTTTGTTTGGGAGCTTTAAATACATTTGGCAAAGTGGCTACAGCAAATAAATCATGTGTTCTCTGAATGCTGTACGAGATTCAAGGGTATAATATTGAACTTGAAGTCCCTTTTAGAAAAAAAGAGTGAGGGTTTTGGAGCCCATGTCTCGATCTGGCTAATTTCTACAGGTGAAACTCGAAAAATTAGAATATCGTGCAAAAGCTCATTACTTTCAGTAATTCAACTTAAAAGGTGAAACTAATATATTAGTATATATATATATATACATATTATATAGTATATAGCTATAATCATTATGGCAAATAAAGTATATCAAATAAAGGCTTGAAATATCTCACTTTGCATGTAATGAGTCTATATAATATATTATTTTCACCTTTTAAGTTGAATTACTGAAATTAATGAGCTTTTGCACGATATTCTAATTTTTTGAGTTTCACCTGAAATATCCTCCTATGTGTGCTGTGTGCACATGAGAGCAAGAGAGCAACCTGTTGTATGGTCCAAAAATACATTCATGGTCTCACCTATTAATAATGTCTTTTATTATAAACTACTTTTCCAGCCATGATAGCATTGGGACTCCAGGGACAGCAATGCCTGTCTGTTGGTATCTCTTAAATGCCTCACAACATATTAGGTGCATTGTTTGACATTTTGTATTCTCCTGCGGTTGACTTGTGAAAACATCACGCAGTTTCAATTGGTCGAATATGCATGTCCAAACACCTGCAACACTCATTACATTCCCCTCAGTCTTGGCTGTACTTTGTGTTGAGCATTAGAACGAATGAAAGCTTTCTATTCTCTATTCACTCTATTCTCTGCTTGCCTATACAGCAAATAAGAATGTTATATACTTGGTTATATTCTTATGAACTGTAATAATATTATAAATAGTGTTTTGGCACCTATAAGTACATGTACACTTTACAGATATGTAGCCAAAAGACTATTTGCTCATTTAGTTGATGGCTAACCTTTGATTCCTGCAAAGAGATTTCAATTGTGGGATTCTAACCGTCCAACAAGCATTCCCCTTCCCTCAAATATGTCTCGGCAAAATAAAATCAATTTAGAGCATTTTGCCTGGATTTCAATCTTCTGTTAAATCTTTAAAGGCTCGAATGTAGTGATACAGAGAGACGTTAATGATAGAGGTGACTGTGTTTATCACAAACTATTAGGCTAAGATGCAAAGTATAGGAACATGTAGCTGCGATTTGGGCTCTTTGATAACCTGCTGCTTCCACTAATGAGCTGCAGGCTTTCAGAAGCTAGAGAAGGGCACCACAAAGCTGTGTCTGTTGTGCGTCAGTCACCTGCTCACAGTGATCACAAGAGCATTTAATCTTCCTGGTTTCAAAGCTGCCACCACTTTATTGAGATGCCTCTGATACTGTCACCTCTGTTGAGTGCCCTCAAGTGTGTGATGCTGTCACTGTATTCTGGATACGCACAGACGCAAAATATAGCCATTACTGCATTGTGATGACACTTTATCACCCCGGAGAGTGAGAATGACGAGATTTTTTTCGACAATGTCAGAGACAATTCTGTTGTTTTTCTTTTGAGTGTATGAATAGGCATAGTTACTCGGGGGTAAATTGAACCTGACAGACAGGGTTGCTGGTGTTACCCCTTGGGCAAAACCTGGTGAATAGCGATCTGTTCTGGAAGTAATGGGGGAAACCCGCGGAAAAATCTCCGGTCAAGAAATATTACATCAGTACAGCCAGTCATTCGCTTCCTTGGCTGCCTCCATCACATAGACATCTCGTCCTGAACCTTTCTTAAGACAAAAATGGTAAAAGGCTTTTACAATTGTTAGAGAGAGAGATCCATGTATTTCAAGGAGCCCGCAACAAAGGCATTTACAGCATTAAATCTTAGACAAATACTTCTTCCACTGCTGGGACGACACATTGTGTGATCAGAGCTGATGCTGTGTGCTGGGATCTTCTCTGGTATTAGACATATATCAGACGCTGTCTGACCTGACGAGTTTCATTTGGGCTCCGGTTGGATCTCCGTTACTCAGCTTCATTGAAAATAAGGTGGCAAAAGGCACCTTTAAGCGGAGTTCATTTTGTTATTTATCATACTTGTGTAGGCAACTGATTTCTGCTCTGCTCTGTCATTTTTTTGCGTCTGCGCACTATCCTATATTCCCGCTTCCCCACCTCCAATTCCCTTCCTCCATCTCTTCTCCAAACGTGCAGTCTCTCATGAGCCTCTCTTATGAGCTCCTTCAACTCCCCGAAGACAGGCAGGGTAGCAGGCTTTGGGGGAGGGGGGTGCTGGTGGTGGGGGATGGAGCGGAGGGTGCGAGGAACAGTGTTCCCAGAACAGGTGCACATTGACTTATCTACGTATGCACACACTGGAGAACCAGATTTATAACCGAAACACACACTAATCCTTAAACGCAACTGCTGCCAGTCTTTCTACCCGAAACCCCTGCTTCTGAGCCCCCTCTGCAGTTTAATTGGCACAATTATATTTGCATAAGGTTGTCCTGTTTCAGCTAGCACACACACACACACACACACACACACCCCTGACACGTTTTAATAGGCAGGATAATTGAATATGGATCCCCCTCCAGTGCCTGAAGGGTCTATTTGTATATTCAGGAAAGGATCATTGCTCCATACGTTTACTTAGTCAAATAGGACGCCATTTGCCACAAGCTCAACTGTTAATCATAGACTTCAAAAGGTTAATGACTGGGAGGTTTTGGGGCTCATCAGTTTTAAAGATGACTGAAAGAGCTATTCTGTGCCCCCCCCCCCCCAAATTGATATCCTGAAAGTGAAGACTTTTATATTTTATCGACCCGCTAACAAAGAGATGCACCTTTATCATCAAAGAATTCACAACAGATTTTTAAAAAGTTGATAATGAGAAAGAGCAAATATAATGAGAGGATGGCGTGTATTTCTCTTTTCGCTAATTATTATTAGGGTACAGCCTAATGTCTGAGACTGAATGAATGTCTGTGCCGCTGCCTTGATTAGAACAAGTGAACAAGGGAAACATAATTACTGCAAAAGCAATGCAGCTGAAGGTGCTGATTAAAGGACTTACGAGACATGTAATTGTTTTCTTTACATCGTAAAAAAAGGTTTACTATTAAAAGAAGGGATTTATTTGATGATACTTTTATACACCATTTCATATTCTATAAATGATCACATGAAGGAGGGTTCATGAGAGTAAATTGTAAGATTTTGGTCACCTAGAAATAGATTGTTTCATCATGCAGTTGTCCTTATCGCCATCCCGCAGAATACCTATTTCTACGCTTTTTGTCTTTAGACACAGTTCATTTTTTCCTTCCATCCCCCTTCCCCAATCTCTCTCTCTCTATCTTTTTTCTTTCATTTATGAACTCATCTCACCTACGCTATCAATCCCCCCCCTCCCCCTCCTCCTCTTCCTCCACCTCCTCTTTTTACACACACACACAAACACACACACACACACACACACACACCGCTAAAAATGAAATCTGATTTTCCCACTCCCTCTCGATCTCTCTATGTGGATGAGGGTCTCTGGGTCTTTTGTTCATCCACCCGCTCATGTGGCCTCTTCTGGTTGCCGTGGCAACCCGGGTGTATACATACTTTTGCTCCATCAGAGAACTGAGGGAGATGAGAGAGAGAAAGGTTTGGTGGGAAAAGATGGACTATGAATAAAGGGAGAGAGAAATAAAGAGAAAGATATACTGTATAGAGTGATGAAAAAGAGTGACGGGATTGGATGAAAAGGGCAGTGTTGTGCCTGAACGCGTTCATTGAACGATAGTTCATGAACTCGTTCATATTTTGGGCGAACGTGAACTGAACGTACTGTATTAATGCCCGATGAACGTTACTGTGAACTCGTTCATTCTGGTGTCTGAACGAGTGACGTGTACTGGTCTTTGCATGCTAACGCGGCGTTGCGGTGCAGGCTTCTTGTCTGCACGGGTGCATCAAAAAACACAATTCTTGAATTTTGATATGGCTGGGTGCTAAAAGTGTTGGATAAAGTGGTTAACAGTGCTCAATGGTCGCCATGGAGATCTGAGGTAAAGAATACTACAGCTCAAGAAAACTGAGGTGATCTTTTTGTTTGAGGTGATCTTTCTGTGTTGGGTATGTATTATTACATATTACTATCTTATATGGAGCAGGTGCGGCCATTTTACAAGAAAGCCAACGTCCCAATGGTGAGCGACGAGCGTGCATGCCACAAGATTGTAGACTTAGTCAATGCTAACAACAAGCTGCGGAAAATCTCCCAGGCCAAGCGCTCCAGTGAAACAATTGAAGAAAACGGAGTGCAGACTTGATGCCACATTTCCGCTGTGGCCTCCAAATGTTGAAAAGCTGATTGAACCCAGAAGACCGAGTTTTCTTGGCCAGTTCGAAGACTGACAGAGTGGCCACATTTGGTGTATTGGACAAAAAGCTGCAACTGAAGGTGAAGCGGCGAGAGGAGCATCAAGCTGCCGCAGCAGCCAGGCAGTACCATTGTGAAAAGGAGCTGGAGGAGATGACGGCAATGTCCAGCTTGGAGTCGGAGAGTGAGTAGGAGTCAGAGGAGGATACTAACACAGTCTATCCACGATCTTTGGGTGAACCATATGAACACTGGAACAAACGTCTTCATTCCACATGACATCCTTAGCTGACCAAGTGTCGTGTCACTGGCTACAAGGTTGAAGATGTCACCAAGGAAACAGGCTGCCTTCACGCGTGGTCTTGTTGCAGAGTCGGGTGGTGAATGTACACATCTCTCTGCATCTTACGCAACAGCTGACCAAGCAAGACGCCAAGTGCTGGAGACCATCAGTGAGGAACAGCACAAGCAGTGGACACAACCTCCATTGTGCACCCTACACTGGGACAGCAAGTTAACACCGATGCTCAGCAATGTGCGGCAGTTGGAGCGTCTTACAGTGGTTGTTGGAGATGCAGAACGGCTGAAACTGCTTGGCTTGGTTATCATTGCCCGGTTGACATGAAAGTTGCTGCAGGACTAGTGGTGTGCTGACCAGGTTGTCAACATTGCATTTGACACCACTGCGTCGAACACTGGCCATCTCACCGCAGCCTGCATTGCCATACAGCTCTCACTGGGCAGACCACTGCTTCGGTCTGGGTGCCGGCACCACACTGGTTTTTGCAGACCTAAAGGTGGAGTTATCACGGTCACCAGGCGACCAATGCTGCGTTCAAAAAAAGTCAATGTACGTGCAATGAACGTGGTCAATGACTGCCGAGCGTCAAGCTCACATCCGACTTTGTCGCGATGGCAAGAAAGGAGCAGCACCTGCAGAATGTGCTGCAGGCAGTTGAACATGACAAACAGCCAAACCTTTGCCGCTGCCAACTCAAGCTAATCCCTGAATAGGATGGTTACTCTTGGGTGGTGGGTGGGTAGACATATCTGGGGGGAAACGCACTGGCTAGGTTCAGAGTTCAGGTTCCATTTCCTTTCTCTTTCTCCCCGGTGGTGTTTCTCAGCGGAACAGACTCTGGCACAGACTGAGCAATTAAGTTTGAAGTTTAAGGCCCTGTTAGTTGCCAGTGAGTTAGCAACTAAGAGAGGGTTTGTTCTTTTTTTCAGTATGTAAGTACCCTTGTATTTAACAATAAGGTCAATTAAACTTTATATGTATGTCTGACATCCATCACTGCTGCACTAAATTCAGGGTAAGGCCACGTGAATATGTTCCATTGACCCCATTCATTGTTTTCAATAAGACAAATGAATTGAGAATCTTGAAAGTTGAATTCTGAGAAATTCCCAAGTTGTCCAAAGGGCAAGCAAACTAATTTCAATTTAATAACCCTATAGAACATGTTACTGTATAAAAGTTCACAGTATTCAGCATTTCCAGGTCAAACTTTTTGCAATTAGACTAAAAATTGCACATTTTCGTAATTTCGCCAAAGTTCATGTGTTAGGTGGCACCCCTAAATCTCAATAGAATTCCTCCAAACTTTGCAAAAGTCATTTTTATGTTAATTGGAACAAAATGCAATGCCAGCCAAATTGACATTTTGAGATAAAAATTTCCCATTCAAATTTGATGCACCCTACTGCACGCGTTAATTTTTCACAAAATATGTTATGATCCTGTCTTGCCACGAAGAAGGATTGTTGGACGCAGAAGGGTCCCACCCACCACCACCTGTTCGTCAGGTTGTTCGGACGAACAGCCTGACGACCAGCTTTCTGTTCGGACCTTCCGAACAGCCTTCTGCGTCCAACGATCGTTCTTCGCCGCAAGACAATCTTGCGTCCGAAGATTCGACCGTTGGATATATATATTTTGAAAAATAATAGCTTGCAGCAACATATGGGCAAAAAAAAGAACTGAACTAGAACTAAACTGTGAACTCAGTTTAGTTCGAACTATGAACTGAACTAGTTCATTTTAAAATTTGTGAACTGAACTTTGAACTAGTTCATGTAGAAAGTGAACTTTCCCAATCCTGGAAAAGGGAAAGTGAGGAGAAAAGGATACAGAAATAAATACATGTAGGAAAGAGGAGGATACAGATTCACTTTTTTCCTGTGTTCTGATTAATCTCCTCAGAAGGAAATTCCTCTCTCATAATCTAACCCAACCCCAAAAACATATTAATACATGAAATTCCTACTTCTGTGCTCAGCACTTCTGCATTTTCTTTCCATTTGTTTGGCAGAAGATGATTGAATTTTTTCAGCAAACTTTTAATCTAATCTCTTACTCTGGACATTCATCTTGTGTGTTTCATATCAGCGACTGATTGCAGGACAAAAATGTTAAGCCTCCTCTTCTGCAGAAACGGCAAATTGTTCCGGTTCAGAACGTCAGCAAAAAAGATGAAATGTAAAATGTGCAGCAATTAGATTGCAAAATGTTGAGAGAAACAAGCCTATTCGCTTTCATCTGGCATCAAATGTTGTTTAACTGCTCCCTAATCCCAGAATTACGGAAATCAATTAAGCTTACATTTTTATTGTTCTACTAAAATATATTGTTTTGTCACAAGAGGAACATTACCTGACATTTCTTTGTTATTATTGTTCTGTCATATTTTTTATATTTATTGTTATACATAAATTCTAATATAATAATATATACAATTTTATGTATAGTAAAAAAGGGAAACTATGAACACAAAGAGGAAAAGACAAAAACACACTGAAAAATGACGTTGAATCAGGGAGATGATTGAACGCTTTGAAAAAAATGGATTTAGACAGTGAAACGAGGAAAGACACAATGAATATCAGCTTCCTTCTCCACCCGGTTGTCTGTGTTTGCTGTATCAGAGGCCCTGAAGGAATCCAAACCCTGCAGACAAGCTGCCATCTGCCATCTTGGCTCCAGTCCATCGCTGATTTCTGCAGCCAAGATGCTGCCCAGTCACAGATATTCAAAAGAATTACATTTGAAACTCCCAGACATGTTTAATGATGTAGAAGCTGTTCTCAGGGTTCGAAATGACTTAGGACTCATGGGGGGTCTCCTAAAATGTAACTATAAAAAATACTGAACACTACTTTGCTAAACTATATACTGCAGGCAAAATTATATTGACATATTTTGAAGGTGGGATAATGGTCAAGGGATGTTTTTCATGGTTTGGGCTAGTCCCAGTATTGTAGTGGTGTCTGGAGAAGTGGATTGGCTATAATCAAAGAGGTGACCCTCTAGTTCTGGAGCAACAAAGTTACAGCACCTTATATTGTCACGGTTTGGGTCCTCTTCCGGTTTTATTTTGCAGTTTCTTGTCTCTCGTGTCTCTGGGTGAGCTTCACTTCCTGTCCTGTCCTGTGATCGCCTGAGTGTTCCCACCTGTGTCCAATCACCTGCACCCCCCATGTGTATTTCAGCCCTGTGTGCCTGTTGTCCCTTGTCGCGTCATTGTCAATGATACCCGTCGTTACCCGACGCCACTCCCAGCCCGACCCGGCCCCCAGACGCCAGTCTCCGCCCGACCCGGCCCCCAGACGCCCGTCTCCGCCCGACCCGGCCGCCAGACGCCCGTCTCCGCCCGACCCGGCCCCGTCTCCAGCCCCCGGACGCCTGTCTCTGCCCGACCCGGCCCCGTCTCCAGCCCCCGGACGCCTGTCTCTGCCCGTCCCGTCTCTGCCCGTCCCGTCTCTGCCCCTCCCGTCTCCAGCCCCGTGGACACAGGTGGGAACACAGGCAATCACAGGACAGGACAGGAAGTGAAGCTCACCCAGAGACACGAGACAAGAAACTACAAAATAAATCCGGAAGAGGACCCAAACCATGACAGAACCCCCCCCCCCCCCTCAAGGACCGAATTCTAGACGGTCCTAAAGGAGGGCAGAACTAAGGGAAACATACAGTGAAGGGAGGATGGGGGACCCGACGACCCTCGGCCGCCCAGGGAACTCCAGGTGTTGGCGGCGCGGTGTCGGGTCCTTCCGGCCGGAACAACGGCCGGACCTCAGGATCTCGGGGGGCCGGCCGGAACGGCGGCCGGACCTCAGGGTCTCTGGGAGTCGTCTGGGAGGATGGCAGGGTTGTCTCACACAGTATCTTACACAATGTCTCACACACTGTCTCACACAATGTTTCTTACAGTGTGTCACACAATGTCTCACAGTGTGTCACCCAGTGTCTCTCACAGTGTGTCACACAATGTCTCACACTGTCTCACACAGTGTCTCACACAGTGTGTCACACATGTTACGTGTATACCACACGCCACAGCCGAGCATTCACTGCCCGACAGACTGTCTCACATACTGTCTCACACAGTGTCTCACACAATGTCTCACACAATGTGTCACACACGTTACGTGTACACCACACGCCACAGCCGAGCTTTCACTGCCCGACACACTGTCTTACACAATGTCTTACAGACTGTCTCTCACAGTCTGTCACACAATGTCTCATACTGTCTCACACACTGTCTCACACAATGTGTCACACACGTTACGTGTACACCACACGCCACAGCCGAGCTTTCACTCCCCGACACACTGTCTTACACACTGTCTTACAGACTGTCTCTCACAATCTGTCACACAGTGTCTCACACACTGTCTCACACAGTGTGTCCCACATGTTACGTGTACACCACACGCCACAGCCGAGCATTCACTGCCCGACAGACTGTCTCACACACTGTCTCACACAGTGTCTCACACAATGTCTCACACTGTCTCACACAGTGTGTCTCACACACTGTCTCACACACTGTCCCACACAGTGTGTCACACATGTTACGTGTACACCACACGCCACAGCCGAGCATTCACTGCCCGACAGACTGTCTCACACAGTGTCTCACACATTGTCTACCAATATACTGATCCGCCCATACACGGATTCACAATTCAAGGGGTTGGGTGTCTTGCTCAGGGGACACTTACGGGTAGCAGCCGGGGTTCAAACTGCCAACTGTGCAGTTTCGGTGTTATTGTGTCTCCTCCTCCTGGTATACCCATTCTCAGTGTCCCTTACTAACATCTTCCTCCTTAGTTTTTCCAGCTCAGTGGCTCTGTCTTGCAGTCTCCTACCAAAGAACCCAAGAGTTCTTTTCTTCAACCAGAGGCAGATGTCCTCTAGGAGAAGCTGTTCATCCTCCAGTCGCTCGCTTTTCATCCGCTCAGCACAGAAGGCGGTCTCCAGAATCCTGGTTTCTCCCTTCAGAGTCTCATACTCGGTCTTCAGAGTCTCAAACTCTGTCTTCAGAGTCTCGTAGTCTGTCCTCAGAGTTGTATTCTCTGTCGTACAGTTTGTTTGGATCTGGGCGAGTTTGGTTGTTGCGTTTTTGAGGAGACTTCTGCTTTCTGAGAGGCACTTCTCAAGGTCGATGTTGGTGGACTTCAGGAGATCTGCCTCCTTAATAACCAGAAGCTTTTCTCCAGAGAGCTTCTGAATTTCTGCAGTGTGAAGTTTAACCACAAGCTTGACCTCTTGGAGTCTCTCATTCAGACCGGAGATTTCCAGCCCTTGTGTCGCAATGGTCTGATTAGCCTGGGTCATTTCTGCCTCATGATCTTTGACCTCTTTCTGAATATCTGGGAGACACTGTTTCAGACTGGAGATTTCGAGCCCTTGTCTCTCGATGGTCTTCTGAGCATCAGACATTCTTGCCTCATAATCTCTGGTCGTGTTCTGGAGATCTTGAATATTCTCCTTTAGACTATTAATGTTTTGCCTTTGTCTCTCCATTGTCTTCTGAGCCACGTTCATCTCTTTCTTGTGAAGGCTTGAGGGAGATAGAGTGATTGATAGCGTAGAGGGGGAACAAGGGGCTACATGCCCTTCCTCCGGCACATCTTGGTTGACGATATGCTCCTTCCAAAACTCCATTGTGTTTTGAAATTGCACATTGCAGTTTTGCTTTATTTCCCCCAGTTCAATCTCGTAATCCTTCATCTTCCCAATGACACCGCAAGACTGTTTTGTTGATCTGAAGCAGGTTTCCTCAAGGAGTTTCCTTTCCTGATCCCATGATTCTTTCTCCTCACGGAACTTGGCGATCAGGTTATTTTGCTCTGCTTCAACCTTCTCCAGATCAGTGATTTTTTCGAAGCATTTTTGGATTGTTTCTCTTAAAATCGATCTTTGGAGTTCAGATTGTTTCTCGAGGTCCTCCAGTTCGACCACTCGATCTGTCAGTTGGTTGATCGTCTTTGAGGACAAAGATAGCTCCTCCATTATATTATCCAGGGCGTCCGTGGCACTGATTATCTGATTATTGTCAGCCATTAGTCTGCCTGTGTGTCCGTCGTGTTGAACGTCTAAACGTGTGTGTCCGTCGGGTTAAACGTCGTGTACTAAGCTTCAAAGCAGAAGGGGCAGGTTCTAAGATGACCTATTGATTGCCATGGGAACATCAATGCAAAAGGGGCGGGGCCTAAGATGACGTGTTGTTTGCCATGGGAACATTAACGCAAAAAGGGCGGGGCCTAAGATGACGTTTTGGTTGCCAGGTGAACACCAACGCAACAGGGGCGTGGCCGAAGATGACGTTTTGGTTGGCAGTTGAACGTCTAAATTAAAGGGGCGGGGCCTACGAGAGGCGTGGTTTATCACCCTGAAACGGTTCGATTTTACGCCATTGTTTTTCTTCCGCATCTAACCGGGAAGACATAGCGACTCTGTACTTGTTGTGGAAGTCCTACTAACGTCGGACCTTCAAACTGAGTCGTGTTTTTGTGCTAAATAGCATCCGTAGGCGCAGACGCCTCGATGAATTTCATCGACTTCTACAGAAACTGCGTCTGGATGAGTGCCGCATCTAGCGGCACCCGGTCCTAGCCGTTGCCCGTTTGAAAGCTCATTGGCTCGGATCGGGCACCGGATATCGCCGCCTTCGCATCATACTTCCACGCCGAGGGAACGGTCCCGTGGAGAGACATCGTGTGCATAAGCACATCCAAACACACGTTATCATTGAGCAAATGTCCTTAATATTACTTAATATTAAGTTTCAGTATGTCCTTAAACAATATTATTAGGTGAAATTAGATTTGATTTCACTGAACAGATTTAGAAAGATTTGAAGTTAACATCATATTTTTATTGCAGCCTATCTGAAGCTACCTGAATACTGACGGTGAGAACTTGTCAATCGAGACCATGAAAATACTAAATAGTTTGCAATAATTAGACGGTTTTACAAAAAGTCTTTTCACCCTGATCTCCATCTCCTCCCACAGGATTCGGTTTGCCTGAAACAAGAAGTTTTCTGTGATTACTTTGTGCATTCGTAGTGTGATAATAGCTGCTACAATCCTATATGCTTAATGTGGAATAGTTCCCCTTATTGAGTGAACACCAATTATGAGACTCATTTTATAGTTTGGTTTTTGATGCCTCCTCCCAGGCTGATATTAAGAATGGTATTGATATTATAAATGTCATTAATGTTCTGCCTGTATTGATGGTCATTGATGTTCATACTTGTAACCAAACAACTTCTACATTACATGTCATTTAACTGACGCTTTTTATCCAAAGCGACTTACATTGCATTATAACCCATGCATTACATTCTTGCATTTGGTTGTGTTGGGCACATGAAGCACCGGAGGGGGAAGAGCTCCAGAGGAGCTCCACCCTCCTGGTAGAAGGAGGATCTGTTGTATCTTTATTATAACCATCTGATGTCTTTGTTTATCTTTTTAACAACTTACCCGTAGAGGTTGTCTTGGATAATCTTTCGGCCAGATCGTTCATTTGCATCTCTTCCAAAACCGTCGTGGCCAACTGAGCCGGGTCTGTGTCGTAGTGCCGCTGCATCAGGTCCACTGTGTCCATCCAGTCTGCGTTCTGCAGGTCACTGGATGGGACTGCTCGGGGGTCTCCCGGGATTGGATCGTTCTCCAGGTGCAACTTGAACTCTTTGAACTCCTCCTCCTTGAGCTGCTTTAACATTTTTAAGATGTCCTTCTTGACTCTCGCCATCTGTCCTTTAAAGACACCCATTAAATATCAACCATAGAGAACAATTACTGCCCTGCAGTTAAAAAACAGCGTGTTTTAAAGATGAGTTGGTTCATTGGTTTTGATTCACAAAATAATAGAATTCTTCCCCCTTTTTTCTATGCACTTCTGATGAAGTCAGCGTCCTCTTTGTGGACAGAAGATGGATGAATCTGTGGATTTTGTGAAGGCGGTTCACAGCTTCACCTGCAACAACTGTAATGCCGTGTCATTTGCATTTATCAAACAAAATCAATTCATAACCAAAGTAAATCATGAAGCAGGACGTGTAAGCAAAAGATGTCGGATCAAAAGACCTTTCCAGCTCCGCTCAAAATAACCTGTTGCTAAAGTAGGTAGTCTAGATAATTACAGGCCATTGCTGGCCAGTATTCTGTCAAAAGTCCTGGAAATAATCCTAATGGTTAAATTAAATGAGTTTGTTCACTCCTCAGGTAACCAGTTCGGCTTTAAAGCCAAACATGGCACTGACCTGTGTATATATGCCTTAAAGGAAATTGTAAACCAATATAGAGATCAAAACTCATCTGTTCTCATGTGTTTCATTGATCCTCAAAAGCTTTTGACCGTGTTAATCATGGAAAATTGTCCCCAGGCATGTGGTCCCCAGTCCTTTTTAATCTATATATTGATGATCTTTCCAAGCAGTTGAAAGCCTGTAATACTGGGTGCATTAATGATTAATGAATCATCTTATGTATGCAGATGATCTTGTGATTTTTAGCCCAAGCAATGCTGGTCTCCAGCAGCTCCTTAATACATGTACTGTCTATGGTGTGGAATATGATGTAAAATACAATGCCAGGAAGAGTGCTATTTTAATTTGTAGAACTTTTTCTAAAATTCTAAAATTCCCTAATTTTAAATTGTCTGATAATCACCTTGTTTCCTGTGATAAGGTAAAATATCTTCGACATTTTATTACAAAACAGATGGCCGATGATGATGAGCACAGGGTATTGTAATTATCCTGGGTTTGTCAAATATAAAGTTTAGCACTTCACGCTCCCACTCCCTGCTGTGGAGACATTGGTACAGCTGTTTGTTCATAAGGCCTTTTTAAAAATATATATATATATATATATACTGTAATAAATTCACCAACTTGCTCAATTGTCAACCGATTTTTAAACGGTTTGGTTTGTTATAAACGTCAGAGATATAGTTTATGACACTGCATAATATATATATATAACTTATACTGGCGTAGATTGTGGGAAAAATAAACTATAAACTGCATTTTAAGAGACAAACCTGAGACAAAAATGATTTTGGCTGTGAAACTGTTGAAATGCATGGCAACTCACCATGGCAACCAACTAGGCCAGTGGAGGCAAACGTGCCACAAATAAATTTGGTTACCTTTCAGACGAATACAATTTTATTTTTAATTATTTATTTGACCTTTATTTAACCAGGTAAAATCAATTGAGAAACCATTCGCAATCACAGTGATGACTTGGCCAAGAGGCAGTAGCACAGTCCACAAAAGTGACAAAAACAGCACAGATACAATGCAGTATGACAAACATATGAGAACGATGTTACATGTTTGCAGCATATCATTCACATGCAGGTGAAAGCTTCTTTGGAATTAGCCCAACTAAGCGGGAGATATTGTAGAAAAAACAGCTATCAACAAATACAAAATCAAAGATACAGTCATTGAAACTAATCTTATAGGTGTCAGGAGATGCTGCAGCTCGGGCCAGCACTGTCAACCAAATTATTGCTGGCATTTAGGACAATGAGGAACCTAAAGACTTGTAGCGAGCATTGTAGGCTAAAGGCTTGAGCTTCTGCCTGACAACATGCAAGAGTACGTTAACTTGCATATCGTGTAATATGTCCATGCTATTGTTCAGGCAACCACACTTGGTTAAAATGCAATAACACTGTGCAAGCAACTAACCATGGGACTTTATTTATATAGCATTAGTGTGTAACTTCCAAAAGGCTTAATGGATGCTGGGTGATGCTGATGTGAGATGGCTTCCGCTGCAGCCATTTTTATCTCCACATGACAAATGAGGACACACTAACTGACATTTCCTGGGCGCGATAAGACGAACGGGCGTCTTATGACTGGTTTGGGAAGTTGGTAGCGGTCTGTGTGCATGGCTGGTGACCCGCTTATGAGAGGACTGACTGGCGGAGTGGAAAGCTGATGACGGGATAATGAACAGAGTCGGCTAAGTAGAGATGTAGAGAAACAGAGGAGCCACGAGACTCGTAGCTATCAACCATGCCAAATGTACATGTTCATGCACACACACACAGACTGTAGAAGGATCATGACACGACGCTCCGATCTGAAGCTAATGCTGAACCATCCAGACTCATTGGCATCAGTCCATCTCACACACACACACACACACACACAAACACTCTTTTGGCAGTTCTCCATTATGATAATCGCTACTCCCTCTCATGCATATACATGCCTACATGCTCAGAGGCCACCTGAATACAGCTCTGCCTAAAAAATGAAACTGTGTGGACGTTCATCCTGTTATCTGGAAATATTTTCATCTTTATGCCACTTTGATTATTGAGGTAGCTTTGCATCAAATAATGGGACAGAGTGAACAATCAGTTGCAGTAAAGAGTCAGACAGTAAAACAGTGAAAATGTTGTGATGGGCCGCTGCAAGTGCACCTGCTGGGTGTATTTTAGAGGATATAAGGTTGGTACCAAGTTGTTGCTATCTTCATTAAAAAAGTAATGTCTCTCAATACCTTTATAATAAGGAGACATACAGTATATACAGGATTAATGTCTCAGTCAGTCAGTACTGCACCAGGTGGTTATGCTTCTGTGTTTTGTTATGTACAAATGGAGACGTTATCTGCTACGTGCATTACAGTAAAAGATTCACACTAGAAGAACTTCGGTGAACAATAGCTACTGTGTTGCACCCTTCCCTTTTATTCAACCTTCTCCACGAGAGAGAAACGGTTGTAGACAGTGATGAGTCAAGCGGCAATGGTACAAATACAAACCTATTGTCTCATTGCCAACTGAGCCAGGCTAAAGAGAGCAAACAAGTTTGCTACTGGCCGTAAGCAAGAAGAACGCTTCATTTGACCTCTTTAGTAACTTTTTATAATATCCAACTATAACATTAAGTTGGTGAACAGCGGGAAAGAGAATCCCAGAGTGGAGTAAAAGGAACATCTGAGACAATGTTTTGTGCCTAACTAGCTTTATCGTGGACGGGTAATGAATAAGTAATGAATAAGTGAATAAGTTAGTTCACCAACCACAACAAACTTGTAGACCTAATGGTTTCACAAAATACGTTTGAATGAATATGGCTGTGAAACTTTCTGGATCAGGTGGGAGAGTTCCACACAGAAAACGTGACCTTAGGAGTTATGCCGTAAAAGTGATTGACCGCCATAAATCTGCAGTTGTTTGGAAAAAAAAGATATGTAATACGTTTCTTTTGTAAGAAATAGAAATAAACAAGGAAAGAAATAAACTTTTTTGTCTTAACATAGACACCCAAATGTGATGGAAATCTTTATCCCATCTTCTTTTTAAGTTATATTTTGAATCAGTTTTAATAAGTTGTTATTAATCCTGTTTGGGGTTGTGACTACATTCATCTCTTTACCAGGTCACAAGAATTAGTGTCCCATGCCCCTCATCTGTATAATCACAGATTACATGTGATTACACAACTCATACAGACATGTGTACATGTCTAATCCCCCCATCATGCATGTGACTTGTGAGGAAAATCAGCCTATTTCATTTGTTTGTTTTAGGTCTGACGCACAGATTAACATATTAATCAAATGAATCATTTGTTTGCATTTGTGTAAGGGTGTGTGGAGCTGCATCAACACATCAATTACTGTTACAATGTTAAATTAGATCACTCTTGGGTTCGATGCTGTGTATTGATGATATAATATATGTGCATGTATGTAGGCATGCATGCATTATTCTAAGCATATACAGTACATAGATTGTGTGGGGATATTCCTTGTAATAAGAATGTGTGTGAACATGTGTCCGTGTCTCAGCAGATGTCACGTGGGCAAACGCTCAGTGGGCAGTATCCCTCACCCGATATTGTCACAAATAATAAAGATGAAATGAATGTGTGTGTGTGTGTCTGTGTGTTTGAGCGTGCACGTTTGTGACTGTGTGTGTGTGTGCCAGTGCGTGTGTGCTGGTGCGAGGAGCCTATAATCTGCAGGATTAGTGCCTGTAGAGATTGATTGAGATTAAATTCAACACCAAGCAGCTCCTCCTGCAGATAGACAGATTAATAACATGAGAAACACGTTGCCTTTTCTAACTGCTCGTATTGTTTTTCTATTTTTTTTTTAAAAGTCACAGTAACACATATTACACTAATCATATCAATCGTTGTTGCCAGAGAGTAGCTTTTTTTGTTTGTTCATGAACTGTTTGTACAAGAAGAGAAAGCAGATTAAAATACATACCTATAAATTGATTTTTTTTTTTTAGAAATGTTCTATTATGATAAATCTTTGCTTTCTTTTCAGTCCCTGTAGAATCCAGAAATGTCATTGTTCTACATAGAAAGTGATTTCACTCTACTTTCTTTTGCCTTAGAAATGTCTTCCGCCCCTCTGCCACAGACACCCAGACACCCAGACACACACACACACACACACACACACACACACACACACACACACACACACACACACACACATACACACACACATACACACACAGAGTCCCTTTAGTACTCGGGTTTGACCTTTAAATACACTGTCAGTTTTTTTTCTTTGTAAAGACACAAACACAACCTGAAAAAGCCTATGGGCTCCTGTTCACAATCTCACAATCAATGCTTTCTGACATTTAGAGGGGTGGAGGAGGAAGGGAGGTGTGTGTTTAAGAGTATGTGCATTTAAAACAACTAGACATACAGGCGAGTTCAATTCAGCTAAACTGCGATTCTAAGCAGCTATTTCCATTCATTAAAGTACACTTTTCAAAGTAACTCGTCTGAATAATGTAATTTGTGGGAGCTTTAACCATCCTTTTCAGTTTAATTACTACAAAAACAAACAAAAAGACATTGGCTGTTATGAGATCTGCCCCCATTTCTCTCCAGAGACTTATATAAATAATCTATAAGGGCATATTATGAAGCTAGAGAGGCATCAGATTGCACACTGTAATCAATACGCATCTGATCTAGCTGTGCCAGCTAATGGAGGGCAAGTTAGTATTGACAGTATATGTACCATTGCAGTGAATCAATATCAGCCACGCACTCTACATAAATACAAAAATGATAGTTTCCTTGTTTTGTCTCCTAACTTGTGTGCACGCTGACAACCTGTTACCTCAAATCTTGGACACACTGGAGATTAATTACGTACCGGCGTGATTGAAGTGTTTGTTCGACTGCAGCGCTGCAAACGCCACTTCAATCAGCAATCAACAAGACGCTCATCCCCGTGTTGGTGGGTTGAGGACAGCAGCTTGTCAACAGGGACTATGGTGGCTGCTCAAGCTGTCAGATTAACGAAGGCGATGGTGAGGACGAAGATTCCCTCCAGATGGGACTGTTTGTATTTCAAGCATCGGTTGATTTTGACACACATATATACACGTGTAATCTATTTTAAGAGTAGCAATTTTTATTTTTATATAAATGAACTACAGTACTAGTGGGAAATACTGCGGTTTAGGTAACAACAAAATGTGAAAAAGACTGAAAAGAAAGCCACCCTCCACAGAAAAAAAAGCATGTTGTTTAGCTTTTTTTGCACAGCCCTGTCTGCTCCTTTATGGAAACGTACCTTGTTCTTCAGAGTCTTTGTGGGTTGACCTTTTAATATTGGAGAAATATGCGTTTTCATCAAAACGGGATAAACTATGTTGTATGGAAAACCAATTAAGGGACCAAGCTGATGAGCAAAACACAGTGTGTGATGATGATGTCGATGGTGTGAGTTTGAATGAACTTGCGTTATAATGTCTGCGTAATGGTGCTATGCATGTGTGTGTGTGTGTGTGTGCATGCGTGTGCGTTTATGTGTGAAGAGGAAATTAAAATGCCAAATTCTCAAAACTGAGGCATAACAGATTATAATAAGCAATAAAAAAATACAGTTAATTGCTGACATCGTTGGCTTAGTTTAACTGATAGTCTGCCTAAACAAGAGATGCAACATATGTGGCTTAAACAAAGATTGAATCTGTTTACCACTTAAAACTGTGAGGAACGCACAAAGCTCTGTCCAAAACAACATCAAACACGTAACAATTAGATTAAAGTATTAGTGCATTTGACACAAATAAGCATGTTGAGACAACGACGGGAGGGGAATCACAGAAATTTTTACACCCCCCCAAAACCACGGAGAGAAACTGATGCTTCAAAACCACAACGTCTCATAACAATGAGATTAAAACCACATTAATGCCCGAGTTGAAAAACAACTCTCGACCCCTAATATCCTTTTCTACAATCCTCTTTCTCGATTCACCCTAAAAACACTTCCCCATTTATCAGCTTAGTCTACAGAAGTTCACTATCGAAGACTGTAAGGATTCATGTTCCTTTCAAGAAATCAATTTACGTCTTTACAACAGCTAGAAGTTAAATGTAGATGTCCGATTCACTTCATCTCCGTTGTTACAGTCTGATTCTCTGTGAGAAAGGTTATATTGCTTGTTTGTGGATAAATTAGCCAGAACTAGGTCATACCGGCAATAGCCTTTACATTCAAATTATTCAAACGCATTTGCACCATAATCCATCAGAGAATATTTTCTTTTGTCTGGACTTTGACTATTATCAGATTAATCCCTCCCAATTGAATCTGTTGTTGGCTCAGTTTGGATCAATGGGGTTGATTTAATTCGGTCAGGGAAGTCAATACCTTTAACTAATGCTAATTTAGATGTAAGTGATACTCACCAAATACAACCTGTACAGTCAAGGTCATGTGAGGACGGACAGAGGACAATAGTGGACTAACAGAGAAATAGCACAAGCGAAACAAGTGGCACTCGTGATGTTGAATACAGTATCAGATTGTCTACCAAACGGTTACCTTGACAAACAACATAGATTACATGTTTTTCTATTGACAGATTTGTACCCGACTTGGCCACTTTTAACAGGAATGTTGCCAAAAAAAATCATCTCAAAGAGAAAAAATCAATTTAACTTTGGGTAATACGCAGGTGCTTTGTGATATGATTTGGATCTCTGATAAGATTCTTTTTCAATTTTAAAAACATCACACAGTCCTCATATAAATAGTAAAATATGCTTGCCGTCCCATCCACTTAGCCAAAAATAAGTATAATGGTTGAGACTGTGAGAGCATAGGTGCTGGTACTACTGGGATCAGTGTGGTATCTTTAATGGATTAGCTAGCAACACAATAGCTAACGTACACACCATTTAGCATTTGAAGGAACCTAATCCATTCTGTTTGAGCTAATTGTGTCTTGAGCTAGCTGGTGCTGAGTGTGGCATGTGTGTGTGTGTGTGTGTGTGTGTGTGTGTGTGTGTGTGTGTGTGTGTGTGTGTGTGTGAATCCTCCAGCCACCAGCAGCGCAACCCACTCTGACCTTACATCACAAGTTGAATCCCCGAGGAGGGGCCCCAGGTGTCCCGATACACCCTCCAACAAACACGCAAACAGACAGCTGGCTGCTCATGTGACCCACTCCCTGCGGTGTGGGAACAAACACTCTTGTCAGCAGACGGGAGAGAGCTATACGGACGGAGTGTGTGTGTGTTTGTGTGTCCATATGTGTTCCCTTCATGCTCGACCGCTTACCTGCAAGCGTGTGATCGCGTGTCGCTTCTGCGTGTATGTGTGTGTTTGCGTGTATGTGTGTGTTTTTCAGACGGGAGCTCAGAGGACGACCGTTAACAATGATGTCCCATCATCCTCCTTGATTCTCTTTCCACCTCCCACAGAGCGAGGAATGGGGGGGGGGGTTAAGAGAAGAAAACAAGTGTTGGGAATGAAAGAGAAGTGTGTTTGGCGCCTGGTGGGAGATGGAGAGGAAGGGAGGGATGAAGGAAAAGAAGAAGAAAAGAACAAAGCGGTGCCGTTGTCATGGTGCAAGCGTGTAAGTAAAGGTTGGAACAGACATGAGACGAGACTCAGATCTCCTCTGATCCTTCTTCACTCTCCTCAGCGTTTCTCTCTCTTCATTAATGTCTTGGGTTTTTTGTCTTTTACTGTTTTACAGGACGGACTGAAGCTAACTTTGCTTTTTTTTTGTTATTGGAATGGTTTCGGGGGCCGTTTGTAAAAACCTGCAGGTTGTGGTAGATCAGAAAACCCTCCGATGAGCCCTATTCAAAGGCAACAAGTCCTCACAGAAATTGTTCTGTGCAGCTCTAACAACCGGTGCAGAAGTGCCCATGAGCCAGGCGCGCAGCCCTGACAGCGCAGCTGCAAAGGTGCAGAGAGGCGTAGAGTCCATGGCGATGCTGTCCTTTCTTTCCCTTTTCATCTTCGTCATTAGCCAAACTGCACACGGAGCTCCCCAGGAAGTGGAGAAATTACATTTTCACATTCCGCCTCTCTCATCTCTTCCGTTCCCTCCTTTTTTTTTGCCCCCACTTTGTTTCTCTCACCCTTTCTTGCTCTCCGTCTTTCATGTATGGATCAGAGGAGCTTGCCACTGATCACACGAGTTTGTGGAGGCTTTCCAATAAAAGGCCTGATTTAACGGGGCACTCACACAAAGAGCCCTCTGTCTCTCCGTCCCTCTGACTTTCTGCATCACATACCTGTCGCATATCCCTCTGCCTCCCTTTCTAAAGCACGCTTTCTCTGTGATGTCACTCGCTCGTGGACTCTGGCTCTCTTTTGCACACACAGCGGCCCGCCTCAGCTCTTGTTCTCTGACAATGGGATTATCGGTGTGATCCCTCCACTCCTTTTAAGTGGGCACACCACCAATCCACTTGCCATAGACTCCCCTGAATACTAAAAAGAGGGAAGGGGAGGGGAGGGAGAAAGTAGGGGGACAAGGAAAGGAGGGAAGATGAAAGGATATGTGAACGGGAGGAAAAGTGAGTGAGGATAGATGAAAAGGGGACCCGGATCGGAGGAGCTGAGGTCACAGAAAAATGAATCCTATTTGTGTGTGATATTACGTTTTAGATGATAAAACGTGACTCCATCTAGAACAGACTGGATGGAGAGATGGAAGGAAGACCGAGCAAAGAAAGAGAAGGAAGCGCATGACATAGAAGGGAATTGGCAGGGGACTTACAGCCAGAGGTGAGGCAACCAGTGCATAACTCTAACAAGCACACACACACACACACACACACACACAGACCACAGACACACATACATGAACCTGTTGCCAGGGTGACAAGAGACAGCACAGGCCGCGCCCTCCCCCGTCGTGTTTCATACAGTGATGTCATCGGTTGCCGCCGGCGCCCGGCGCGACCTTGTCCAGTGGGACAAAGGCACCAAGGGACCTTTCCTTGAGAGTTTTTTTAATTCTTTTGACTCTCTCTCTCTCTCTCTCTCTCCCTCTTTCATCAGGTGCTCTCTCGCCCGCCCCCTCGATTTTTCTGTCTCTTTTTTTTTTGACTTAACTCAAGCGGCAGCACTAGCAGTTGAGGCTTAAGTCGTTCACTGCTGATGGCGAGTGAAGCTGATTAGACTTACTGGCAGAATATTCCATTGTGGGAGAGGCTTCAGGCTTCATGCACGTTTGTTTGTTCCAGAGAAATGCCTCCAGGGGGGTCCAGTGATATTTAGGAAAGCCAAACTATTGCTAACCAAAGTGTGACTTTTAGATTTGGATGCATATCTACCAGTCTGAACATCGGCATTCAGAATAACATAATTTTCTACTACTAACACCAAATGCTAAGGGTTTTTTCTCTGCCCTCCCCACTGCTCTCCGGATTTGAGAGATACTCTCTATCTACCGTCGGAGTCTGGAACCCTCACTTGTCAAGAGAAATTTCCATTCAACATGCTGCTCTTGCAGGAAAAAATAAAATACCTGCATTTACTGCACTCAAGGAAGCCATGTGACTTATATTGTTGGTGGCATTTTAATAGCTGTTGTGCTTTTTATTATTCATGTGCCCACATGAGAGGGAAAGCTGATTATGATAGAAATGAACATTGGTGGAACGCTCATTGCATAAAGTGCCTCATCCATTTTCCATTCTTGTGTTTGTGCTCCCGCTTCTCCATTATCCTGCTTTATTTGGATATGTATTTTCCAGCTTAATCATGTCTTATGTCCCACCATATACCGCCTGATGTATTTCCCTTTGTTCCCTGCTCATTTTAGTATGATGGGTCTCTCCTCTGTGCCATTATCTTGTGCTTCGCCTTTGCTTTTGTCAGAAGGTGACAACACTAGTATTGTTGTGCGTTATTGTGTAAAAGCTGGAGCCCACAAGGACTCTTCACAGCAGATAAGGACACTTCCTTGACACACACACACATAGAGCCTCAAGCAGTCAGGAAACCATCATTTTAGGGTGTTTCTCCATTATGCAGCGTGATTTGTGAGTGTGTGACATTGTGTGCGCCCCGGGTTAGTGAATGGAGCTACCGGAGCGAGACTGATTGTTAATTATTGCATTGGATGTCGGCGGCATGTGGAGAGACGATGAAATAATATAGGGCTGTCGAAGGTCTATATATGAAATACACTCAAACACACATGCACACGCAACAGGAAGCAACATAAATACAGTTTTGTACACTGCCTGATGAAAAGACACGTAAGCTTTAAGTCATTGGCAGGAACTTTCAAGTTATGAAACAGCGTCACTTTAATACTGATGCCTCTCTATGACTCATAGAAATTATAGAGACAATCAACGAGAAGATTTGATACTTCTATGTAGGAATTATTGACACCAGGACTAAGAGGTGCAGGAAGGGGCTCTGCTGCGTTACATTAAAATCAGAAAAAATAAATCTTACGGGGCTCTAGTGCTTGGAAACACTACTACGTTTTCCCACAAAGTTCCTTTGGCAGATGTGCAGTCCATAGCTGTGTGACATGACAAACAGTTGGTGTTTGGTCCCTTTGATAGCATGAAATTAAGTTCTTTAGAAAACAACTTCATCATGATATTTATTCCACAACTTTAAATCTTTACTTTCTTTGACAAGACATGAAAAAGAAATGTAACTTTTGCTGTAAAATGTGAACATTTCACTAATCTACAAATCCTTGCACGTTGATAATACTGGTAAAACGAATGCAGCTAAGATTATCCAGAGGATGACATTACAGATTACTTACTTCTTCGCAGAATTACATTTCGAGGCAGCTATCAGTCACTCCATGACTTCATCAGGCTGCTGCTGGGGAGATGCTCAACTGTCTAAGTGAGATAAGTATTTCATAAAGTACAAAATGGAATGAAATTCTATTCAAATTGAGGTTTTTTTACTACGTCCTATTAAATCAACAGACTTAGATACTTGTCTTAAAGGCTTAAATACTTGTCACAGGAAATGACTGATGAGGAGGAGGAGCTGATTAACGGGTGGACAGGAAACAGGATAGATAACAGATCCCTTGAAGTTGCTCATGTTGCACAAACTAGCAAAACAGCGTCATATTCGGCCTCAAACACCTATCGAATGATCTCTTTTCATATCCCAGACAAACAAAAAAGTATTTATAGTCCGAGTCGGGAGTATAGAAGTAACAACGGTTTGGGGGGTTTGGACTATTTGTCTCCCCATGTCAGAAATGAAAGGCTGGATACATGAAAACAACATCATATGACAGGTAGTGATACACGGCTGCGTCATACTCCATCAGAGGAGAGAATTCACTGGAGATAGCATGGCAGAAAGTACAACATAAACTCTAGTTCAGCTTCTGCTTGACCCCAGTTGGACCAATAGCTTCCATATGTGGGCACCACAAGATGTGCAGCTTTGTGTTAACTGAGGAAAAGGGTGCCGTAGAGCACAGAGCAAATGGGGAGCAACTATGTCAGACTGAATCTATAAGACACAGTTTTAACGTGATGATTATTGAAAAATCACACACACTCAAATTTGAATTGAGTAATTAAGACAATAGAGCCCCATTAGTCCATTCATTTTCTATTAATTAAATCAACAACTACTTGTCCAATCAACTGATATTTTCCACTATTCATTTGGTTTCTATGGCAACAGACCACTCAGCCCTTGATTAACAAAGAGGGTGCAGCACAATACACTCCAATAATAAGTCAATGTTAATCAATAGTAAAATGCTGACAGACATATTCAGAAAATACTATATTAGCTGGGATATTCCAAAAGAGACCTGCACGTAAGGCACATACTCAATGAAGATTATGAATAGTGTTCCCAAGACGGAAAAATGTTTTTAACATAAATAGAATTAACAACAAAATAAATAAATGGAATAGAAGTACAGAAGAAAAAAGGTCCGTACCACACAAATCCCTGAGTTTAGAGAGACTAAATCACTAGAGCTAGCCTTCCGATTTTGGTACTAGCAGCATTATCTAAACTGGCCAATTTGCAGCTGTACCAAAGAGGCTAAAGCATTCAGCTCAATTCATTTAGAGATGACTAAGCACCTATAGCCTAGTTTTCCTCTTTTGTTGGAGCGGTTTTTAGCCCAAAGCAATCAGCCAAACTTAGTAGCCCTGTCAGCGACTGCAGTGAATGCAATCCTGCATTGAGAAAATAACCACTGAGAAGATTTTCTACCTTTCTGTCTCCATTCAACACGTCTTTTTCTTCCCTCTTTTGAAGGAAATGACAGAAAGAGTGATTAACTGCTGAAATACCCCCCCACCCCGCGGGCCCCCTCGCGCACACACACACAAACACACATATATCCGCACATGTGCACATGTGTACACATATACAGTGTGACCCACACCAAAACTAAAATTCATGGTTCATGTTTCATGTGAATAGTGCCGTATGGAAAGCCCAATTTCCATGACAGCAGGTCTGTGAATTAGGTTGAAGAACTGTCAATTGTCAGAGCACCCAGCTTCTGAAGAGCACTTAAGAGTGAAGGGAAGGAGCCGAGGACGAGGGCTGAAATATAAAAAGGTGGGTCGGTTGAAAGGATCAAGGGACAACCGGAGGAATAGGTAATGGTCCTTCCAAAAATCCCCCCCCCCCTGTAAAATCAGTGAAAGATGAAAAAAAATCAATGAAACAAGAGCTGGAGGAGCAGAGGAATACAACGGTAGAACAGAGCTAATTAAAAAGCATCTAAATCAGTCAAACATCTGCAGTTTTCACCAATGATGTCTAATGGTCTCCTGTGAGTGGTCTCTAATTCTTTAGTTTTTATTCACATTTAACGTATTCATGTATTCATCATGTTCGGCTTGTTTTTTGTGTATTTTTCAACAACTGCTGGTTAAGCCATGTCCAATTTAGTTGAGGTATGTATGTATTGTGTTGATTCATATAACACTGGAGGTGTGGGAGCACACACACAACCCGTCATGTGGTTTCTCCTTCTTATTTTTACTCAACGTTGTAACATATTAAAGTACTTTTGTGCAGTATTCGGCTGAGAAACGTTTTGTGTGTGAGCAGAGATAAACTCCCATATTTATGGAGAAGACTGCAGCAGATAAAAATGCTTATTTTTGCATTTAATATTAATATATGTGTCTGGCATCAGTATGATAAAGGAACCACAGCGACATAACACCTCTAACGTTTGCTTGACCCCGTCTGTTTGTTATTATGTTAGCCATGCCACTGATAATTCTCTTATGTAACACCGCTTCTGTACTCCAACACAACAAACTGACAACACTGGCACTCATCTCTCAAACTCTTACTCAACTTTCCGACTGTTGTTTGAGGGTTAGCCAACAAGCCCCATGACACTACAGCAAGCTGTCTTCAAAAACTGTTATTCCAAATAGTCACGGGGAGTTGAAAAACTTCCCTTGGAACATTGCTTGAACTTTTGACTGTGACATAAACAGGTGGCAGCAACACCACTTATAGATGCGTCCCAAAGGGTCAGTCACTTTTCTAGCATTTATAACAAGCTTGGTAAAGTTTAAAACCTCTGCTTCAACCCACATTGCCCCAACGTTCTGAGCGGCTTGGGTGTAAATAACCTCCCTCCAATTAGCTGTACCTGAGCTCCTTCTGGAGTCAGCAACCCTTCATGTTCCCCTCAAAACATCTGCTGTATTCCAAGGAGACCCCAATGAACACACCGCTTTGGGAAACATTCGGCTCCCGGGAGTAGTGAGGTGACATTTTACAATACATGCACAACAACTTTATTCACTGCCCTGCCGTCACAAAGCCTTAGCCGCACAAGGAAACGCTTGTTATTACTGATGAGGTTAGAATTTTAACCTAAGAGGTCTATATGACCTTATACGGCCCTGAGGAAGACAGCGAGCTGGTGAAGACGTACAGCGGTGACATCGCCACCAGGACGTACTCAGCTCCGGTTTAGAGCAGACAATAACGTATTCGCCGCGGTACGATCAGTGACTGGACAACCTCAAAAAAGCCCTTGGATACAAAATGTAGAAACAACATTGAGATCTATGGTACCTTTTCCCCTTTTAAAGGCGAAATGTACACCCAGGCTTAACACCATTAACATGGTCAGGCCACCAGCTGGCCCAATCTTTGGAGTGTGCTGGCCCTTCTCTGAATGTGGGACGGAGAGCCACGGGAACAAAGAGCCACAACAGCGTGCCTTGTTGTTGGAGGGTCACGTGACGCCTCGGCAGATCGGATGAGAGCGCTAGAACTGTTACTGTACGGAGCCATGTTCTCTATAAGGTCCCTCGGTAGGGACGAGCAGGAACTGCTTCCTGACATACAGGATGGAGAGAGGACACAAAGGAGAGCCTGTTTGGGCCTGTTTCATCACACGCTAATACTTGGAGCTGAAAACATGTTTTTGTACTTGGACAAAATAGACAGTAGACCAAACATGAACATCTTGAGGGTCAATAGAGAGATCTTGTATCTCTACAGAGCCAAAACATTTTTAACGAGGCCGGTTTTCTTGTACAAGCACCTTGTTCTCATCTTTTAGAACTAGACTATTTCCTCCTCAGCTTGTTGTTTCTCCACCGGAGGACTGAAGTAATTGCGTTGGATCTTCAAAGAAGATCAACATACAACAAATACAGTTAAAGCCTACAAGCTTGAGGGACACCAAACTCTTGTTATATAATGGTGATATAATAAGTTAACACTAAACTTCTTAATGAGATCATGAGACGTTACGGACCAGACCGGATAACGTCACCCAGTCACGATGACTCCCTCCGGAGTTTTTACATTACATTACAAGTAATTTATCTGACGCTTTTATCCAAACCGACTTACAATTAGTGCATTTCAACCATAGGGATACAAACTCAAAAGAACAAGAAAATGCCATTTCATGAAATATGCCAATTTACACGTTGTTACAGATAAGAGCCATTGAAAGTGCAATGTATGTGCTACAATTTGTTAGTGTTTTTAGTCGAGATATAGTCTGAAGAGGTGTGTCTTTAGTTTGCGGCGGAAGATGTGAAGGCTCTCTGCGGTCCTGATGTCATCAGAGAGAGCTGTTTGTGTGAAACATTAGGAACACTGACTTATTGATGAGTCCGCCGTCACAGGACCATCAGGAGCTCCAGCTGATGTGTTGCCTCGCTGTTCTCGATGCAGAGCCCCGTGGCCACGTCATTTTATGTGTGCTTAATTCACATATGCGAAACTCGCGGGCCAAGTCCGGCCCGCCGGGGCGTCCCGGGCTGCCCGTCCTGTGCGGCCCGCCCGCCGGAGTGTGTAAAATGAGTTTGACACCCCTCATCTAACCCCTCTCGTCTCTGCTGCTCTCTACCATCCATCATCTCATTAAGGAGGGCAGTGTCCCCAGGCTTTCAATAGCAAATTAGATTGCCAATTGATGTGTAATGGCTCATTACATTTAGCAGCACTTGAATGGTATCAGTTACACGCCGAGTTAGACTCGCAGATGTCTGTTCAGCTGCCAACATACATTGTAAGAAATAAAGAAACTTCAGGAAAAATATATAATATAATAAAATATTAACAGACATCTATGAAAGGGCAATCTTGTGAGCACACATTGGCAGAGAGCGAGACGTTAATGTAGTCCGTCGCTTGGCGTTGAGCAGATGTGGAGTGGATTTATCTGAGATTTCTTTTGACAGCAGAGAGAAGGAAAAGTTAAAAGATAACACAGCGGCAAAAGACTCAATGAACAAATACATCTCGTTGATGAAATGAACTCTTGGTCGGGAATGGAACGGATCGTTCTGTTGTCTGGGAATCCCCCGCATCCCACGTTTAAATGCAGATCCTACTTAGGGCTGCAAGACTGTTATCTGTTGCTGTTGCTCTCTTTAAGGAAGACATACTCCATGTCACAGAGTGCAGAGCTCCCCATTAGACCATTAGGTCATCAGGGCTCGCACCCATCCTTTTACGCTAATGCACTCCCTTCGAGGTTACTCAATTCTGTTCTGGAGGAGAGAACACAACCATAGTACCTACTCATACAATGTGTATACACACACACACACACACACACACACACACACACACACACACACACACACACACACACACACACACGCACACACGTGGCTGTTATGGATTCCATTGAACCCATTCACCCACCAGGATTAGTAGAAACACTTTAAGTATTAGTGCTTCCATTGCTAAACCCAAAACACACGGAATTCCTAAAGCAACATCTCTCAAGTTACTCGTCTTTGCACAACGACCCAAACAGATTCTCTGTGACAAAAGGATTGGCTCTGAAATGGGTCTCATGTGGACATAAGCATGGCTTGTCCCAATTTGTACTTCCGAGCCCCAGCAGATTGACACATTGCACCTTTTCATTTGTCAGTGCGCACACCTCCAGAAAGGTTCAAACCAACACTTGAGCTGCCCGGAGGCTTGGCAGCTGCTACATGCTGGAAATTAGAATATTTTTTGAAGGAGTGATTTGTGATTCCATGAAAATTCTTTATGATGGCGTTAGCATTGATGGTTTGCGATTGAAGTGTTATTAAGGTGGGGCTTCTCCTCCTCAGAGGTGCCAGTAGCAATAAATAATATACTAAAGTACTCTATATGAACTTAAATGTATTCCAGGGCATTTTATCCTTCCGGATAAAGGCCTTCAGGCGGTTTAGGTTCACCTCGTTTCCACCTCATTTTCACCATCTTCACACTTGGGTGTTACAAAATTTGGCTACGCTAAAGATATCTTCATATTTTCATCCAAGCTGCTGCAACTGCTTTATTACGTTCCTAAATTGTCTCACTTGCCATTAAGCAACAAATTGTAGTTTTGACATACCAAAATAATCAACGATATATCACACAGTATTACAAGATTTTCTTCCAGAACCAAGCAAGCAGAGACCTGGGGATATTGTCTTATTGCCTTCTGGCCAAGAGTCAGAGAGGACTGATACTACCGTGTTTGTGCGGTCAATATGAACCCAAACAGTCAGACAAGGACGGGAAACAAGAGAAAACAGCTTGAATGACTTCTTTTTGACACAGTGTGTCGTATATTGGGGATGGGGTTTGAAAAGCAAATGAACTAAATAAAGATTTTAGTTTTAGTTTAGAACCATTTCAGATGTAAAATGTTGTTGTACAAAAATAATGCGATTGGATGCAGCACCGTTGTCTGCTCGTTAAATAAAAGTTAAACGCCTGCTATCTGCTTCCATCTGACCCTCTTCAATTAAAACGGTGAGGATGTACCAGGCGGACTTTTCTAATTTCACGCTCCGGTGTCCATTTTAGGGAATTAAACTTAAATTCATCAAGGCAGCAAACAACTTGACACAAGTGACTTAACAATCATTTAACCTCAGTCACACAGTGAATACAACTGAGTCCTAAAGTAAATGTCAAAAGCAAGAATCGCACTTTAATGAAAAAATCAACTCGTGTACAAAAATAAGTACTGGAACTACTTGGGAAAACTTTCCCCCGATCCAGCAGAGTGAATCGAAAAGGCATAGCGGATTAGAACTCTGTCGCAAAGCTTCTATTGACCTAGAAGTATGTTGTGTTCATCAACTAAATCACGAAGCACGGGTGTATTTGATTGTGTGTGTGTGTGTGTGTGCGCGCGTTTTCAATCGTGTGTCTGTGCATAAGAGCGATTAAGCTCCAATCACATCGCTGCACCTAATCCCTTTACATGGGGCCTTCCTATTTGAGGCTGAAAGCTCAACATCCTTCTCAGCGGAAGAGCCTCATAGTGGCATCTATGCGTTCCAACATTAATCTTATGCACAGCATATACAATATGTTAGAGTTACTGGCGCTGACAGACAGGTGGGATGTGGCCTGAAGGAGGAGGGAAAATAAGGTGAAAAAAAGCGGGGGAGCGAGGTGTGGAAATGGTGAACTGATTAACCAGGAGGACGTAAAGGAAGGAAGCAAGGGAAGCAGGATGGACGATCGCCGGTGCCCGCAGGAATCTGATTTGGGGAGGAAAAGTTGCCACCACAGTCTAATAGTTTTGGGAAACATTCACAGGAAGCAGCATTTGACACAAGGCCTGTACTAGAAGGCAGATGCACAGATTGCAACAAACACAGGAAAAGCTCATGCAAAAGCACATGACTCAGCAACATGTTTTTTTTTTTACCTAAACAAAAACAAAAGCAAGTAGCTAAATAAGCAAAAACATGCTAATGGAAAAACTACCAAAGTGGTGATTTTTCAACAACAAACCAGTGGTTTGAGATAAAATATTCCTTTGTGTTATTTGACACCCATTGCAAGGGTTAAAAGTCAAAAGACAAGTGAACTAAGTTGACATGCAACACAGTAGGTAACTTCCCTATTTTTACTATAATTTCTAGGATAATTTCTAGGAATAAACCATTACAAATTACCCAACATATTAGACAATCGAGTAGTGTATTTCTGGACAATGGATATTGACAATATTACAGATATCGTATTTGGAAATTTGTTCAGTAAAAAAATGGACACTGCAAACTTCAAGAAGTGTTTTGGGCTGGCGCTGCACCATCCAAAATAGATGTTTACTCTAAATGTGTTCCATTTAGTTCAATGAAAACTAACTATATCATCTTTGTTTCAAATATATATTATCCCGTGTAAATTCATGAAGATTATCTGAGTTTAGTTGCTGATTTACTCTCACTCGTTCCTTTTGGGCATGACATTTTCGAGCAGGGGCCTGAACCAGAGGCCTAGGCTTCAAGAAGTCCTGATCGTCTTTCGAGTCAGAACCTTCACTGGGCACAAGTTGATCCGGAAATGATTTCACTAGGTACAAAGATTTGTTTCCTATCTCACATAAACACACCTCATGTTATCTCCCATAAGCCAATACGTACATTTTGTCATGTCAATTCCATACACTCAATAATGTTAGGGAGAGAGAGAGAGAGAGAGAAAGAGAGAGAGATGGGAGAGGAGAGGGGGGGGGCAGACAGATGGAAAGCAATTTCACAACCTTCACCAAAGCCTCTGAGAAATTTTGTCAAAATGCACACACAAGCACACAATAAAAAAATCTCTGATTCCTTCTCCGTCTTGATTGAACCTCCATGGTTTGGATGCCCCCCACCCCCCCCCCCCCCCTTCTTCCCTCATCATTCACAAAACACACACACACACGCGCGCCCCCAGTGACTACTATGAAGCCTTGAGCCGAGCACACTAATCACATTTCCATATCACTCCCTCCCGGCTTCCAGCACTCGGCCCCACATTCATATTTTTCTCAATTCATCTAAAAATGATGAATACGGAACATTAACATATGGAAGGAGGGCAGGATATAATGCAAAAGTTTCGAAAAACATACCTAAAAGGTATTTTTTCTATTCCTAGTTAAGAAAAGCAAAAGGATAATTGTGATGTTGTTCTCTTTGCAGTTGCAGATGCTCAACACCTGCTTTTGTTAAGAGAAAAACCCCATTTTGTCATAAGTAATTACTTTGGTAGGCCTATATATTACTTAATTATAACATCTATCCAAATAACAGTCGGTCCATACAATTTGATTGAGACAACATCTCTGTTTTTATTCCGTAGTAACGTTAACGTCACAGCATTTTTTTTTTAAATCGTATTTCATAGGTGTGATTTATCTTATTAATTGAAGATCTTTGGCTGTATCCAGACATTCTGATGGAAGCTGCTCGAGACGTTTTTACTATTGAAAGATAAATTAGGTCACGTTTAGCGCTGCTAGCTGGAAAACTGTTCAACTAGCGGTGCAGGATTGCTGGTTGTCGTTGTGACTTCTTTCCAGAACATTTCATTTCAGTGCTCCGATAAAAAAAAAACTACTCCAGCAAAGGCCAGCCGAGGAGAAGAAACCACAGCGAGCCAAGGTACCGTTCAAGGTTAGCTAGCCGTGATGTTAGCTAATGCTAGATTCAGCTAACCGAGTGAATCTAACCGGACTCCGGATGTCCGGATTATTTAACAACCATGGAGGTATAAGTGCGTCATAACCTCGTTAATGTGTCGCGGCCCTGCTTGGTTACGCTTGGTCAACTTTCATAGATCATTTTGATGCAAATACATTTGGCCAGGATGGCTCATCTGACACACACAAACACACACACACACACACAAACAAACACACACACAAACACTCTCTAAAGTGTAAGCTAGTGCTGAACAGTACAGGGATATTTAGAAGAAGAAAAAAAACAGTGTGTGTGAGATAAGTGATGATCCAAATTCAGATGAAGCACCAACCCAGTACAGTGTCAAACAGAACCTCCATCACTTATCGGACTGAAGCTGATGCTTGATCAAAAGGTGTGAGGGTGAAGGACGTGTGATCCAGGGGACAGAACTCGGCTCAGAGGGGCAGAAGTGAGTCAGGGAAAGATGAGACAGGCAGAAGATCAAACAGCACACGCACATACACAGCGTGGCCTTCATGACCGGTGTTACAGTCCATCTCGTCTCCGTGCAGATCACAACAGAGCGGGGCCTCGAGGGCGCTGGATTCAAGGGCCTGAGTGATGAAGAGCCCTCAGGCCTCGGCTTTTTGATCGGGAAGGATTAGTTCCGTCAAGGTTTTTTTGCTTTGATGGGAGCAGCCCAAGCCTTCCGTGGGACACGTTATTTCCACCTGCATGTTAAGTTTAAACCTGGCATGATGCCGTTGGTGTCTGGTTTCTTTAGACCCTGTGACAGAATGAGCAAATGACGTGTGTGTGACAGGCTAGTGATTTCTCTATATCAGTTTTTATCAATTATAGTCACTGCACCAAGGGTGAGATGACTCAAAGGCCACTGTGTGTTCTCGCCCACTGACGTGTGGGAATGATATGACTAATCGTAGTGATGTGTATCGAGGTAAGGGGGGTTATTGATGTCGCTAGATGAGGGGTTTCCCTGCAGTAATGATGATGATGCGTGATAGCGGGCCGGGCACAGGAATAGATTCACAGACAGACCATAAGGCTTTGGACGGCGTGATGGAGTCTGTGGAGCGTCAGGGATTTTCCATGCTCCGTCTCTCTGGACATGTCCTCTAATGCATGGTGGACTTTTGCCTTTTAACAGCCACACAGATGGGCCACTTCCATCTGATGATATCTGGGAATCTGTAAAAAAGAAAAGAAGGAAATGTGTTTTTTTCCTAATATTATGGATTAGGTTTAGGATTCATCAGACATGTCTATAAAAAGCTGAGCTTAAATGGAATTGGGATTTATTTTTAGTGCTCTGAACATATTATTTTCTGTCAATTATGTTCTCCTTTCTGCTGTTGTAATTTGTTGAATTTGGAATTTGTCGCTTTTTTATTCTCCCGTCAGGATGAAAACATGTTGTCTGCTCTTCTTACGCCTCATGGCATCGTTCCACTGCAACATTTTGGCCTCTAATTTTCCGCTGCTTTTTTAGTCCTCTTTAGTAGTCACGTTTTTCACATTAGTCTTATCAGATCAAACCTTTGAGTTATGTGGAAAAAAGAACCATTGATGGCCTAGATGCTTACATAATTGTCCATGTTCATCTTGTCCAATTTATTTCTGTTCTATTTACAGTGGTGCTTACTGGTCAAAATAATAACTAAAGGCTTTTGGACTTTAATAATGTGTCTATGTTATATGCCATTTCAATAAGACTGAAAAACTGTGTTTGTATTCAGAGATTTGAGCATGTATTTGATTGTTTGCTGGATTTTTTACTTGATGTCAATTCCAGCCCGACCTAAAATGCGACCTTAAATGTATTTTGTGTTTTGTTGCTGTTAGATGACTATGGACAACAGAAAGAGGCCAGTGGGTTCCTCAAACTCTGGGAACTTGGTGTACTGGTCCTCCTCGTTTCCGCGGCAACCGGCCAGGGTCCTGATAGTGGAGGCGCTGCCGCCCCAGTGGTCAGAGACCTGTCCGGCGCTCTGCGATGCTCTGGATAACGTCCTGTCCCTGGCCTGTAGCCTGGACGGACCCTGCAGGATACCACTGCTCAGCCTGTACGCCATCAGCAGGCAGCAGGAGTGTCTACTGCCATTTGCGGTGAGACGGGTGACGACCGAAGAGACCCTGAGCCGTCCTCTCTCCGTTTGCTTTCTGTCGCCCCGCTTGATTCCCGCGCTCCGCCCCTCCTCCTCTTTCAGCAGGTCCGTGGTAACCTGGCCAGGCTGCGCTCCTGCGTCGAGGAGCTGAGGACTCTTCCAGGTGAAGGATGTGTCCGAGGAGTGGCCAGTGGAAGCGAGCTGCTGCGCCGGGCAGTGTTGGACAGTCTGCAGCAGTTCAATCAGTTCATCAGACACGCCAGCTCCGGCAGCCTGGCCGGCAACAATATCTCCGTGGAGGTCAGCGTAGCGCATCCAAGTTGTGTCACACACTATCGCAAGTTTAACTGTAATTAGTATTCATGTATTTTTTATATTCATGAACACAGGAACGTTGCCACAGTTACTTTGAAAAAGTAATCTGATTACTGACACATGTGCGCACACGCGGCCCGCTGTTATAACGGTAGGGGAAACACTTGCTTGATAGCATTTTGTCGCCACCAACACAGTGTACAACCAACCTTGATATGTCCATCTTTAGCTGACAAATACTCAAAATAGTGATCTGCGCATCTCTCTCTCCTCCTCCATTGTTGTTTGCGTCGCTGCGTGGTAGGTCTCTGTATGCACACGTGACGGGACCCTCATGCTAAAAACGTGACTTCATTGTCGCATAGGCTTCACTCCCAGAGACGCAAGAAATCAAATATATATTTTACTATTAATGACTAAATAGTAACGCACAGTGACTTGGACAAGTAACTTTAATCTGATTATTGGTTTGGACATACTAACGCGTTAGTACTCGTTACTGAAAAAGGTGGTCAGATCACTGCACAGGAATGACAACTAGACATCTTAATTTAATTAGTAAGTTGTTTGTAAGCAGTGTGTGTTTAGGGCTTCATGAAATGGAGATGTGGGCAGAGCATACATGCAATCTACCACTGATCTACATCCCCTTATGGTCACAATACTAACAGCAGTTACTGTTGTTAGTGCAGCGTCTCTGCTAAGAGTGCTTCATGCTAATGTGGAGGAAAAGGGTCCACTTATATCTGTTAAAGGACGTCTCTTCTGGTCCAACTCGGTGTAATTAGCAGCTACAAAAGCATATTGAATTAGATTTTTTTCAAACATTAGCTAAAAAATATTAGCTAAAATTCTCTGTTGGCAGTCCACTTATATCAGGCGGCCCACTGAACAACAGCTCAAGTACATTTCTAATGCAGAAAGTGGGCTCCACTAGTCTACCTACCTAACATTAGGATGGCTGCAGTAGTTCTCAGAGCCGATCAGCTATCCCATCTGAGGAGCAAGTCCCGTGAGAGTATTTAAATCACAAATCCCCTTTTGTACATTATGGGACAATATATTCCCTTGTCCCGTGTAGTTTGTTTCCACTCTGCTCGTACTTTGCGTTATCGTGAATGGAATTTGGGACATCAGAAAAAGGTCAAAGCTGTCGCTTGGATGCCGCCCGTTTACTGGGATCTATTCCTGGTTATTTTATGTAACTCAAAGCCAGCTTTTGGCTTGTGTTCCGTACCAGGGTCCAAGCTCCAAATAGACACAAATGCAGCATTTAAGAGCAAATGAGTTTAGAGGAAAATGACTAGCTGACATTATGGAAAGCATTTTGTTGGTTCAATCCGAATGTTGGACACATGTCGAGCCAAGCGAACAATCTATCGCTCTCGTTAAATTTGAAAAGCACGTCCTCTGGACACGAGGCTCCGGGCTGTAGATGAGGATTTCTCGAATCCAAACGGCTTTATTAGGGAGCTCTGGACAGATGATTACACTAAGACCCACTGTTTCTGACAGCAGCAGATACCAATAGCACCATTAGGGGACGGAAAGACACTAAGCAGAGACTTGGCCATCCGTTTGTGTGTGTGTGTGTGTGTTGCTGATCCACTTATACAATGCATGTTTTCATCCATATATACTTCTCTAGCGCTCGTGTGTGTGTGTGTGTGTCGAGAGCAGAGCCCGTCACCATCGCATTATAATCATCATTCACTGCTACTGTTAATGTGGTTCCGTAGGACGCTACTCATCAACACAACATTAGTTTATCGGTCCCATTAGTTATGAAATAGCCGCCATCATCAGACGCAGTGAGGACTTATTTGACAATGATGCCTTTTGCAAAAGTCTACTGCGGAAATCATTTTTAAAAGAAACATTGGATAAGTGAAACACATTCATATGCAGAGTTCATTCATGACGCTGTGACGTGTGAGATAACGAGGGCCCACTCATAGGAAACATGAAGGTTAAAGCTGTACTTTTGACATGCGTCATTGTAACTGCCTCTCTTCGGTTACGGGGGAGTTTGCTTTACTGGGACTAGAACAGCAGTTCTGACATTAAATTTAGTCTTCTCATATTTTCTGTAGAGCATTAGTAAAAAATGGCTGCCTTGGTTTTCTCAAACCCAATTCCAAATCCGTTTTGGTTATATGGCAAATGAAGAAGTGACGATGATGAAATGTGCTGTTTGTGTTTCGGGTTGTTACTGTTAGATGTGCCCTTTGGGTTCTTTTTTTTGTGGCTGAGGCCTCCTGCTATATTCACAGGTCACCGTGGTGACCAGCCACCCGGGACGGGGCGTCGTTCGCCGGTTGGAGACGGGGCTCAAGGACGCCGACCTGACGTCACTGAAGCGGCTGCTGGTGGTGCAGATCTGCAGCGCCGGCGACTGGGGGCGAGACGACCAGCCGCCCGGGGCTGCGTCCGGCGAGACCGAGGGTAGCTACGCAGAGCGGGCCGCACACTGCTTCTGGCGCTTTTACTTCACTTCCCCTCACTTTCCACACGCGCTCCGCCACCTCTCCCTCTAGCAAATGATACGTGATGCCCAGTGATGACACGAGGGTTCAAGTGGCGCGGTCCAATGAGGGGCAGAGGGAAACCCACAGGGAGGAAGGAGGGAAGACAAAATGAGAGCGAGTGCAGTAGAGAAGGGGCGTGGTGAAGAGGAGCCTTTCTTGTGAAAGTATTTATGTGAAATATTCATTCCGCGGTGACGAACAGTCACTTTCAGTGGGGAAGTTGGCCGCCAAAGGGACCGCGAGCATGTTCCTTTCGAAGAGGGGGACGTGGTGCTAATGATGTTGTGAGCTTTTCTCACCTGACACAGTTACGGCAGTTACGCAATGTTTGTTCTCATTAGCTCGTCTCTTCCACATCAAACCCCCAGGGGAAAGTTTGGGTTTATGTGTCCCAGTTGTTGTCCACAGAGAACCAGCTGCGGCTCCCCTTGATAAGTCCTGAGCTCTGTGGTGTCGAGCCAAGACGTGGATCTTGTTTTATTATAGTCAGACAAACTAGATGCAATCAGAGAACATGCATGCACAAGGGTGTGGAGGGCAGTTATTGGTGTTAGGTGGTATCTACTTTTGTTTTTTGTCTTTATTTCATTATTCATACGAAGGAAAATAACCTATTCTTAACTGCTCTCTTCGGCTCTGCTTGGCTTTTGACAGTTTGAGGGGGTAAAACCAAGTATTTAAAGGTAGCAGCTCCTCTTCTGCAATTCCCTTTGTGTTTATTGAATTCATCCATCCATATGAGTGATGCCTAGTCTGGTCTCTCCTCAGTGTTTTTATGAACGAAAAAAAATAGAAATGTGAAGAGAGTCGCTTGGAATGCAGCCCTGGGGACATGTTTCTGTGATGCCACGGGGACCAGATCACTGCGTTCCTCCATGCACAGCGTCTCCAGTGTTTATAGCACAGAGTGAAACATAATAGTCTGGAGCTCTTTGACACCGGAGTCCACACTCTCTCCATTATGCCAAAACCGGTGGTGTGGTGTCCCGCATACCAGAGCGTCTTGGGCCACACGAGCACCAAGGAGCTCGGATCCTTTCCACTGTTTCTGTTTTTCAACGGTTTTTCATAGACTTAAGCATAAATCCGATAAATGTGGTATTTCAGTCTGTGACAAAACGCAGCGTTCTGCGTGACGCTCTGTGAGAACGTGGAACGGGGTCATGTCTGCTTCGTGGACCTCAGAGTTCATCTGGCTGGAAACCGTAGCGGGCTGAGACCCAAGAAAAGAAGTTGAACTGTCTAGCCTTGTGTGAATTCTACTCGGACTTAGTTGGATGCTTGCCATGGTTTTGAACTTGAGTTTAAAAGTGTTTCTGCTAGCCGACGCGCTCTTGACACAGGATGTTTACTTTGTTAGAGAGTAGTTCAGATACCTGCAGCGCGGGTGTAACCCTCAACTGTAGATGGGGACGATGGGATGGAAACGGTTGTCCATTTCCTTCATTTATTGTGGCGGAACTTGACCAATTGTTCAGTTCATTCTCTCAGTTTGTGAAGCGCTTCCGATTTTCAACCTCGAAAAAGAGTTGTGTGACTAATACGGCAAATCAAATATGCAAAAATGTAGGAAGCGCTGATTTTTCTGGGAACCACTGTGGAACGTGGGCGCGTTGCGGAATCTTAATAGTCTCCGTGTGTGTCGGATGCTGGGCGGGAAATGAGAGCAAATACGTCTCACTTAACATCGCTCTATTTGTCTTAGCTTTGAATGTGTGTCTGTGCGTGTGCGTTTTTCAGTCCAAGGAGTGCAGCATATCTGAGGAAGTGGGTGGAACAACTGTTTTTCATTCAACGGGCCTCAACAAAAAACAAAGTTATGCCAACAGCTGTTGTGCTCAGACCTTGTTTGTGTGTGTGTGTGTGTGTTTATGCTGCCACGCGTCTGTAGCATGGTGTTGGTGATGGTTAAGGTGAGGACCGTCTTTGTGTCAATGACCTTACAAGTAAGAGAGTACATACTTGTGTGTGTGTGTGTGTGACTGAGAGTGTCAAACAGCCAACGCCTTGAAAGCATCCTGTTTTTCTTGAAACTCACCCAGTGTGTCCCTGACTCCCTGCTCTGCAATCAGAGGCCAAGCACCAGGGAGAGGAGAGAGAAGTGGGTCACAGAGCGGGGTGGGGGTCTTTGGGGGGGAGGTGGGGGGGCTTGGGGCGGTTGGCCGATTGGGGCTCCTGTGGTTTGGCTCTTCCTCCTCACAGTGGAGCAGCGGAATTTTCGACTGAAGCAAATTCAGCAAGTTCAACAAGTAGTAGCGACATGAAAAACAAATGTATAGATATATATATATAGATATTGATACTGTCTATAGATATTGTCTTCATTCCGAACTGTCCAGTTAGCTTAATTACTTTGCAAAACTATGCTACTGCTACACATTCCTTTGTTACCAAAGGAATTGTTGCACATAAGACATTCTCATATGATGTCTCACAATAACGTCTTTACAGTATGTCACAGCAGCTGTTAATATTGTGACACATGAAACTGCGATTGTGTGGTTACTGTTATTCAAATCTGTACATAAATAAGTGTGCTGCGATTTGAACCCTTTGTCCTTCTCCTCATAGGAAGGTGCAGCATTATGAAAATCAATGTGGCGCATGCTTTTCCAAAACGCCCCGTAAATCCCTTTCAGACTGCTGCCAAAAACGGCGTCCTCGTCATCACATTTTGACAAATATTCATGCGAACGGTTTAAGTCTTTTTCGCATCTTTTCTCTGTTTAGTCAAAGCTTTTATTGCGTTCGAATACCTATTCGGCAAAACGCTCCTCAAAGTGGCAATAGTCATTCCATTCACGTATGTTTAATCCCCAAATCCATGTTTGGAGTGACAGCCTTTATTCCATTCAAAACCCTGAAAGTATTTTTTCTTTCTCATTTTTTTCGCCTGTGGAGTTTGTTTATTATTCCGTCATTGATCTGTCCCCATCCGTCCGCCCGTCTGTCTCACATCAATAACCTCCTTTATTGCTTCTCTACTTTATCTCTGAGCTTTGAGGCAAACATTATTTTCTCCTCCAGGAGGTTCAGAGCCCCACTAAAGTGGGAATGTACTGACACCAATAACATGTAAATACTGAACCACATACCCATATCTTATTGTTCAGATATTATTATTTTCTCCGGCCAATACATACTACTAATACTAAAGGTTGACATTATGAGTAAAAGTGGCGATGCTGAAATTGGATTGAAAATGAAACATTTGTCTTTTAAAAACCCAGGTAAAGAAAACATTTCGGAGTTAAAGTTAGAAGCAGTCTGAAAGCAGGCTTGGTGTCTTGGATGAATAGCTCTTTCAAAACTGACACCCCAGCACCGATTCTCGGTCGGGTCTCTCAATAGAAAAGGATTATGGCCCATTATATCTCCTCTAATCCTCTGCCTCACTCCCTCTCTCGTCTCAAACTGCCCACAGCATCCAGCTCTGTGTTTGGCCTGTTCTTTCCCTGTGTGCCCGTCCAGTTTGTGCTGAGAGATAAGGAGCTTTTACAAGGGGCGGGTGATGGCTGTGGTTAAAAGAACAGAGCGAGTGTGCGTCAGAGAGAGAGAGAGAGCGCGCGTGCTTCTGTAATTGAGTGTGCATGTGTTTGTTTTACCCCCCCCCCCGTGTCCTCTGTGTGTGCTTTAGTACAAATGAACGGGTGGCCTCTGAGTGTCCCTCTTTGCCCGTCTCCCTCACTCACTGGTGGGTGGGAGGAACCTTCCTGCGCTTCACAGGATCTGTCTTGCTCCATCCAAGCGTAACAGAGAGACGACTGCCGTTTAAAAAAAAAAAAAAAAAGTATTTCCTTTAACTTCTATCTCATCTTTTCCTATGTCTCCTTTTAGGAGCAGTTCTCAGCCCAGCAGTTCTGTGTGACTGTGAAGTATCCCATTTCCTGTCTGCGTTCATTGTGCCTCTCATTGTATCTCTCTGGTATTGCCACAGATTTAGGGTGCATTAGCCTAGATTGGTTGTACTCTTCTACCTACACCACTTGCTACCTACAAGATGACTAAACCCCATAGAACAAAAGGCTTCCGACGTACCACTCCGCAACTGTGAAGGTAGTGTTTAAAACTGTGACACATAAATGAAATAGAAGTATGTCGAGGTGACAGCATCTCAATGTGACAGCTGTAAGAAAACAATACACAGAGGGGCGCCTGTTTTTCAGGCTATCGCATCCCAGTTGAACATATTGCCACGGTTGGGGGTGTTCTGCGTTTGTGTAATCACGTTAACTGTTCCCACTGCCTGCCTGCAGTACCGTTGCTTTTCTTTTCATCTCGGCGACTGCCCCCGCGAAGACGCAATGCTCTCTTTGTCTAGGAGCGCCTCGCCTTCTCCTTATTTGCCTCCTGCGGAACACTTAAGCCATTTCCACACCCCACACAGCAGCACTTGGAATCAGGGTACGCGCCGCCAATCCGTTTTGAGTCGCCACAATAATGACTCTGTAAATTTGGGAGGATTATAATCCACCGGCCCGGGAGCCAAGGAATGGGACAGACGAGTCTTCGTGGTGGGGGCTCACGGTGCGCCTCGTTTCAGGTATTACATCACAGCGGTAACGGAAAACTTCGACGACCTCCGGAGGCAACTTTTTAGCTCAGTTTTCCTTTTTTTCGCTCTGCGGAGCAACAAAACTGGAGCTTTTTCAAAGACGCTCTTGGAGATGGTGACACGAGGACATGTGCCCCTGCAACATGATCCCAAAGGAGACTAAAGCCTTCCTATTGTTGCTATCCTTCCACTGCAGACGTTTTAATCCTCATTGGAGGGATTACGTTGATACTACGCTGTCAGTAACTCTAAAGATTATAATTAGTTTAATTTGTCAAATGAATTCATGGTTAAATTTGTCACTCAGACTTTTCCTTCGCAGAGAAGCGATCACAACACACCTGCAGTCACTCCACTGCAGGGTCTCTCACTCTCTCTCTCTCTCTCTCTCTCTCTCTCTTCCTCTCTTTGTTTTCCACCACAGTCAGCTAGTTCAGTTTGGCGTGCGGCGGGTGGATGTGCAGAGAGATATGCGGAAGGAAACCCCACCCACACCTTCTGACACCCTCTCTTGAACCCAACCACAGCTACCGCAGGACCTAAATTCAAATTTCAAGAATGAATGGCAAAGTTTGTACTGTTCATGGTTTCACGCGTGATCTTGAATCAATTATAGCAGTGTGCGCCTTTCACCTTAACGCACACACACACACACACACACACACGCCCGGTGCCAAGGTCAGGCTGTTCACACCTCTGTGCGGCAGGTGGTCGTACAGATGGAGACGGGCGTCACTCTTCACACAAGGATGTGGAACCTATTAGTCCCACGCTGAGAGACGGCTGCCTCCTCTGCGTCACGCACACACAATATTCTGCATGTCCCCCCTGCGAAAATAGTCTTTTTCTGTCAATCCATCTGGATAATAGTCTTTCGATCGTATTTTTCTCTTCAACCCAATATGTCAAAATGGACATGAAATTCTCATCGTGATTGAAATAAGTCAATGGGGATCTGCAGTAGAGCCCGAGCGACACATGACTCAAAAGCTGATATTGGCGGGCTGATGCATTAGAGGGCGGCGGGGCCCTTTGAGGTTTTCTCCTGCTTGCGGTTTGCAGCACAACCGAGCTGCTTCGTTTTCCACTCTCTCGCTTTTCCTGTCAGAGCAGCAGATGGTTGGCGGAAGAAAGAGCAACAGAGTGAGCAGAGGAAGGTGTCCTCAGAGCGGTTCACCGCCACTGAACACCCGGTGGGTGCTGTCACTCGTCTCCAGTCTCTGACAATCGGTATCTCGTCCTGTCAATCCATCCCTTCTCATCTGTCTAATAGGGGACACCTTGGAAGAGATGATCGTAATCTTATATCAGATGAGTCTATAAAGTCTACTCGGTAAATACCGCATGGATGACTAAATAATCGTACGCATTTGAAAGCTCGTAGGAATTATTCTACATGCCTTTGCATTGGCTGCTTGTTTAAAAATATACATTTTCCCTGCAGACTTTACCCTTCAAATAAGAGAGGAGACAATGCTAACAGGCATCGTCAGGAATCAGGAATCAGGAATCATTTATTGCCATAATATGTCAGACATACAAGGAATTTGACTTGGTGGTTGGTGCATGAAAGCAGACAGTATGACAATGGACAACAGACAACATAGTGCAGGAATAAGATAAAAATAGAATAGAATAGAATGCTATGGGTTAGTAATCTAAAGCTATGGGTTAGATACGTTAAAAATAAAAATAAAGTGCTCCAGACAACAGAAAGTGACAAGTGAAAGTGACATGTGTATGTACATGTGGAGTGTGAAGAGTCAGTCAGGGGGGGACCGGGGCTCTGTTGATGAGCCCGACTGCCGACGGGAGGCGGGAGGTTTTAGTCCTGATGGACCTCAGCCTCCTGCCTGATGGAAGGGGCACAAACAGTTGCAGGCTACGATCTTTCTGGCCCGCTTCAAAGTCCTGGAAGCGAACAAGTCCTGGAGAGACGGCAGATTGCAGCCAATCACCCTCTCTGCAGAGCGGATGACACGCTGCAGCCTGCCCTTGTCCTTGGCTAATTAAGCATAAGCAATTCTCATTTTTAAAAATGGATCACAGTGAGTATGATCTACGCTACACGGCCTTCTCGTCTAGCTGATCTAAGTGCATTGAGTCAAAATAAATGTCTTTGTATTTATTTGTATGTGTGTGTTTTGCATACCGGTCGGTCCGAAGGTTTTTGTGCCTTCTGTGTGTGTGTGTGTGTGTGTGTGTGTGTGTATGTGCTTTACATAATGAAAAGTCCGAGCAGCATGTAAATGAAGCTGAAGGAAGGTCACAGGAAGTCAGTGATCCATTTAGATGATGATGGTGTTGAAGCTGAAGTCCACAAACAGGATCCTAGCGTAGGTTCCTGGGGAGTCCAGATGCTGGAGGACGAAGTGGAGGGCCATGTTGACCGCATCGTCTACAGACCTGTTGGCTCTGTAGGAGGGGGTCGGTGAGGGTCTTCAGGTGGGACAGGACTAGCCGTTTAAAGGACTTCATGACTACAGAGGTCAGGGCGACGGGCCCATGGTCGTTAAAAACCTTAAAAAGAGTCTCTCCAGAATAGAGAGGGTCGTTGCTGGTGAGGGGGGAGGGGAGGGGGGGGGTAATACAGAGGTGTGAGCCACTGATGGGTCGTGTTACCAGAACGACCACCTGCTGCTCAGAGTTTAGCGTTATAACACTTATTTATTAATGGAAAAGAGGATGCTGGTGCTAGGGAAACATTATATTTCAGAACGAGAAGATCAATCAATTGAGCAATATTTCCGTTTAACAGATTGCGTCCAAAAGAGTCCTAAAATTCCCTAAATGTTTAACTGTGCTTTTACTGCAAAAAGATTCCACCAGCCATGACTGCCTTATCATCACAAGACGTTCATCGCTTGTGCCATTCGTTTTGGTTTGCCAAAAAGATGTCATCATCTCTTCTGTAGTGACAAACTCTCCCTTCTCTTTCCTCATTTGTGAGTTTCTTCCTTCCTCTATTTCCATCTCGTTTCCTCTTTTCCACCTTTCACCGTTTTTCTCGAATCCCGGATGGTAAAAGGACGAACCTGTCCGTCCCTGTCCTCTCTATCTGTCCCTGAGGAGACACGGGTATGGCGTGAGTCTCTCTCATCTTGGTTTCCAAACCACTCGAGGAAGACAAAGTCATTTTTTTCCATATCCCGACTCTCTCCAATCACTCCACCCAGCTGCGGTCTCCTCCATCCCCCTTTCATGTAGGTCTGCTCCGTCACCATCCTCCTACCTCCTTGTCCTCTTCCGATGCCTTTCATCAGCTTTTTTTTATTCCTGGAAATTGTGCTTTTTTTTTACCATGTCGATTTCCATTTGACAAAACTGATTCAACACTCAATACCACCGAAAAAATGAGATATCATTTCCGATCATGTTCCCTGGTTCCTCTCTCTCCTGGGCCTCCACGAATATGGTCTGCACAGCTCCTCTCATCCTCTTTTCTTTTTCAAGTGCTTCAAAGACGTCGTCCAAGCAGCCATCCTCTCCTCTCCATCTCTCCTTTTTCCTGATTCTGCTTGAAACCAGGCAGTTGATCTCGTGCCATCACTTGACTTCTCTTTTCCTGCCGATCGAGCTCACTGTGGCCGGATTCTTATTCTATTTTTTACGTTAACATGGCTGCAACAGGTTCAGGTGTGCGCTAGCCTAATATCTTATTAAGAGCACAAATTAAAGGCAGGAATATTTAGGAACGTCCTTTATGTTACATGACTAATCTTGTGTATTAAATCTCTTTTTTCCATTATTGTGGATGTGGTAACTGCAAACACCTCCTCATTATAGTATGTCGCTCTTTTTACCTTCTCTCCAGTACCTTTCTCTTCTCTCTCTTTTTTTTCCCTTCGTCCTCAGAGTCCGTTTCATGTGTCCATCTGCTATACTCGTCCCCCACGAACACATGGCTTTATCAGAAGCGACTGCGAGGCAATTAGGTCACACAGCCGCTGGTGTGTTGAGTGTTTCCGACCAGATGATCGATGTCCTATTTGTCACGGTCTCAAAAAACATCAACGAGCTATTCATCATTACTGCTCGCACAGACACACTGACAGACAAAGATTGTGTGTGTGTGTGTGTGTGTGTCACTCTGTTGGTGAATTGTGGATATGTCAGAGGGAAACTCCACAGACAGGACGCATACTTCATGGTTATATAGACTTTGTGAAGTCTGTGCCGGGGATATGTTCTTTATTGCTTAAGTGCTTTAGTTGTAGCGACATGTTAACTGCTGAGATGAATTCTTTGGAAGTTGCAGCAGTGGCAAATTTGTCAGTTATATTGTAGTGCATTAAACTTCAAAGTACTTCTCCTATACTTTCTTAGACAATGTGATGGTTGGAAGCCTCCATGAAGATTCCCACCATTAGACCCTCTCCTGTGTCCATTATCTGCACCGGGAAGGGGAAGCCGATCTGTATCTAAATGGACCAGTGAAAACGGGGTCCGCCTCCTCTTATTGCATTAGCTCACTAGCATCACTAATTTGCCCCAGACGGGCTAATGCTACATTGTTGTTCACAAGGGCAATGCACTCTTTCCAATACACAGAGGTTAAAAGGAAGCGTTGCTGGGCGACGGGCCGGGGGATCTGAGGGGGGGGGGGGGCAGAGACAGGAAAAAGCACAAGGTTTAAGTGACATGCAGGGCCGGAACCAGTAGGGTAGATTTATTCTTGTAGGTATCCTTCCACAAATCCACCAGTGACAAGCATTTCAGAATGTAGAAAGATTGTTACAGATCGAATATTTACAATATTTACCCGCAGGCGGATTTCAAATTAAAAGTGACAGCCTCACACCACTGTCAGTGGGGATAAAATAACACAAGCTTCACTGACAACTTAATCAATCATTCATTTAAGGACCCCAAAAAAAGGCTTTAGGGGAATGACAGCAATGTCATGCAGTCATGCTGCTCAAGGTCATATGTGTGCATGTGGGTGGAGGTGAGTCACAAATATGTTTGGCCTCCTTCACTTGTACATTGCAAGAATAACCAGGGTTTTTTTGTTGTGAATTCAGAGGGAATGAAATGTGTTAGGGATAACACGGACTGATAACACAGAATTGTATTTTTTTTTTTTTTTTAAATCATGCCCCCTTGAATAATCACACACTTAACAAACTCGGCAAAGATTCAGAAGGAGCGTAGGGGGGGGAGGGGGTTTGGCAGAGTAAACACATTCCTGGTGGAGTCCGATAAGCCGGTCGGGGACACGGCATCGCATCCCTTTATCGCATCCCTTCATTGCATCCCTTCATTGCATCCCTTCATTGCATCCCTTCATCCCTTCATTGAATCTCTCTCACCTGACCGCCTCATTGGCTAATGTGCAGCTCTGAGGAGCCAAGTGTGACACACACGCAGTCTCTCTTCATCTGCTCTCTGTCTCACACAGACGCGCACACACACAGATACACACAACGCTGTCTAATTACAAGCATTTACGGCGTTATTACTCGCCCAGCGAGGCCATCCATCTCCTCCTATCTCATCTCGGTCCTTCCTCCTTCCTCCTCCTGCGCTTTTCTCTGTTTAATTTATACTTTCTTTCCCTTTTCTCTACACCAACTCCCATGTGTCCTCCCCTCAAGAAGCCCTCTCTCTTCTTATCTCTCTACCGCTCCATCCGCCAGACAGACATTCTAACAGGGAATGGCCATTGATTGAACCCGCTCTCCTCCATCCCTACATGGCGATTTCCCTCAAAGACAAGAACACAGCCCTTCTGTCTCCTAGCCTCTGTCCTCATCCTTTGGTTAACCTCGTTAGGTCGCTTACCTGATGGCTTTTACTTCTACGTTACTCTCTGTCTAACTGTTCTGTATTGATCCGGTTCTTTCCTTCTTCTTTTTTTCAGCACTAAATAAGGCAGCAGCGCTGATGTGCAGGAGAACGCAGGTCTTAGGTTATTAATTATTAGGGAATTCCCACAAGTTTCATAAGAGTCGAAGTATCTCGACACTGACACTGTCTCGATGAGACGCTTCCGGAAACTTTGGCCCAGAACTTAAAAAAAGCTTCTGTACTGTAGATGACAGAGAAAAGACGCAAAGGCATATTTGACTCTAACAGTTTGAAGTTTCCGATTTTCTTTTTTAAAGTTTCCGGCAAGTTTAAATACGCTGTCTACTCCAACCGTCCCCTTCCATCGGCCTGACCTCCGTCTGTATCCTCCCTCGCTCTCTTGAGTGTCTCCCGATCTTCTCTTCTCCCTTTTGTCCCATTAACCAGACTGACGGAGCATTAGAGAAGAGAGACAGAGATTTACATTGAAATCTTCAAAATCTGCATAGTCAGTTTACACCCCAAAGGCAGAATTGAGTATATTGAACTTTGCCTCCATCTAGTGGCCATAGATGGAAACGGAGTGTATTTTAGTTACTGATGTATGGGCAAAAAACACGCTACGTTAAAGTAAATAAATGTTCAAACAAGTAATAAATATGCATTATATCAGTTCATCGGCCTGCAGAGTTCACCTTTAACCCTCACCTACGCCTCTGTTTGTCCGCCCTCAGACTCTTTGATGTTGGGAACGGAGGTGGACCTGCAGCAGGTGGAGAACAGCGTGTTCGCCATGGAGACGGTGTTGAAGGCGTGGCTTCAAGAGCAGGGGGGAGACAGAGAGCACGTCCACCTCATGCTGCCCGGCCCCCAAGACAACCCCGTCCCAGGTGCACCCTGCCGTACACAGACAGGCGCGCCAAAAGCTGACGTCTTTACATACTCACCATGACATGTGTCCCCCCCCGTGTAAGTGTGTGTGAAGTGTGACATGCAGGAGCGACTGATAAGCCCCGCCCTCATCCCCCTGCGCCCCAACCTGGGGGTGAACACCGAGAGCGTCCGGGACTTCCTGCCTCTCGCGAAAGGATTAGCCAATCAGGGCCAACCGCCGCAGAGACTGAAAGCAATCAAGTAAGATGGAGGGGGGTGTGAGGGGGATAACCAGTTAGAGGCGATTTCCCTTAAAGAAGAGGTTTTGTGGAACCTTTGGCACATGTTTGAGCCCAACATGATTCTGTACTCCATGAATGATGATCATTTGGCACAATTGTTGAGTAGTCATGCAGTTTTTCTGAGACAAGATGAACACATTCATTCTGTGTCGTGATATGATGTCGACCTTGAACATTCGTCCAGTGACATCCGTGTCTCTTAAATTGTTGTAATGAGGGAGCGATGAAGATGTGTGTGTGATTATGTGTGTGTGATTATGTGTGCATGCTCCGTCAGCCATGTGTGTCATGTCCAGTAAGACCCTGCCTGTCTATGAATGGCTCCATTCTGACAGCGGGGGTCTCGTGGAATATTTCTGAGATCAAACTCTCCCATCACATCAGAGTCAGCTTTGTTCTGCTCCGATTCCGGAAAAAAAAAATCCAAACCACTACAGCTGGGCCCAAAACGGTCTCCAATATGAAAAGCATTTTTGTTAATTGGCCTGCGAGGAATGTTTCATACAGTAGACACTCGTGTGTCATGTTCACTATTGTAAACAAGGGAAGGATAGGGCTAAACTATATAAGGACATAGTACCATTGTCATTCGTATTCCCTTAAAAGCTTGTTATAGTTGCACCAGTGTTTAATGGCTCAGATTTTTGTTATTTCAGTGCTTTTTACATAACTATTGTGAAACAATCAGCACATTATGAAACAGGCACACAAGATTCCATGTTTTATGCTATTGCAACATGTTGACATTCAGCATACACAAAACTTACTCAGTAGTCCGCCAACTATTGGAGAAGAAACGGGACCTCAAAGAAACTTAACACATTTTAGGTACTCATTTCTTATGGTGAGATATTTATAATTTAAGAGAGCTTATTGATCAAGTAGGCAGATATTCATCAAGCCAGGATGAATAATTTTTAAGAATAGATCACGGTGAATATGAGCTACGCTACACAGCCTTCTCGTCTAGCTGATCTATGTGCTTAAATCCAGACGGTGTTCTGTTACAATAACTTATCCAGGAGCTCAGAGAAGACGGGCGACGTCTTCTTGGACATAATATGTGACACTTGCAGTGGACACACCCGATGGGCCAGTCGACCAAGTTGTTTTTCTATGATGGGAAAAAGTGTCTGTCCTTTATTCTCGGGCCGCATGCTGACCAAGGTTGTGTGTGTGTGTGTTTTAGGACTCTGCGAGCAGGCGGCGTGTGTGAGAGTGTGTTGTACGGCCTGCCGCTGGTGCTCCGCCCCGCCGCCTGCTGGCAGCTGGACTGGGATGAGATGGAAGCCAACCACAACTTGTTCCAAGCTCTCTGCCACACTCTCAGGGTCTGTGAACACAGTTTCACACTTATTTATTTGACAATTTGGAGTGTATCAACAGAAACCAGGTTCCTTGTTGCCTTTACCAGGATTAATCATGTTTCTTTTTACTCAATATCTAGTATTTGACGTTGCATCGCTTTCCCCTTCTCTCAGAGCCGGGACTTGTTCCTGCTGCTTCAGGTGGAACCTGCACAGAGGTCCACAGGTCCGTGTGTGTGAGAAATAGAGAGAGTTATCAGTCCTCTTGATCGCACTAACATGCCCGGCGTGCCTGTGTACAACACAGGTGTGAACTCCCACTACGTCCTCCAGCCATCCCCCTCCCTCTCCCTCCTCCTGAAGCCTGTGGCCTCAAGAGAGCTGCTGCTGCCCTGCTCTCTACCCGTCTCCACCCAGGAGCCTGCACCCGATGCCCTGCACGCCATACAGGTGGGGCGAAGGAGCTGCTGATCACCCCTTACGACCCCCAGCTGACATGTGTTGAGCCGCTGAGCTGAGCTTTGGCTTTGGCTCCATCTCCGGGTGTCTGTGATAAAAAGTCTGTGTTTTTTCTTTGCTTATTCAGTGTTTGCTCTTTTAAATTTTACTTATGAGAAATTATTTCACGATTGACATCATATGACATCAGACTGAATTAGTCGTTCGGATATTGTTGTGTATTGTGTATTCTACGGACAGGATACGTGGCCTTGTATGTGCGTAGCTCCTTGTCATTTCGAGAGTTCAAGCAGCGTTCGAGAACAGCGTGCACACATTGAATTGTTTTTCATCTGTTTTTTCATCCACCAGGCGTGTCTCACTCAGCTGGATGAGGAGTGTGTGTTCAACCCTCTCTCTCTGAGCAGTAACTTGTACCATCACCTCAGGAGCAGAGGCCTGCTCTCACAGCCCCGGTACCCGTACAGGTCAGAGGAGGCCCGGCACAAAGCGATAATGTGCAGCCCTTGTGCTGCCGTTACAACAGTGGAAGCCTTTGCACGTTGAGGTCTGTGCTGACATGATGTCGATGATGGTTGATTCCAGGCTGCAGCCGGCAGCCGCCCGCAGAGACCAGTGTCCACCACTAGAGGGCCCTAAAACCACAGGCAGCAGGCCGCCGCGGCAGGTAGGCTCACAGTGTAAGGCTCCCAGTGCTGCTCATATGAAAGTGACAGTAAAGTTGATAGGATAACACAAGTTATGTAATGTCTTTCAGATTCATAAAAAAAAATCAAAGAACCAAAAAATGATGTTGCTAAGATCCTGCATTCAGCAATTCGTGAGAGGTCAGAAAAATATACTTTTAAAAGTTAACGTACCCCTTCAGAAAGAAGAATCCAGATGCACATATGTCCAAGCAGGATTTATACTGCTGTAGCTGTTCAAGGTGGAGCAAGTTTGGACCAAAGGTGCCCAAACTTGGTGTCAGGCCCCTCCAATATGGCCATATGAAATGTTGGATCATTTAAGTAGTTTAAACATGAGAAGTTTAGATTTGGAAGTGTCTTATGAAAGTGGCCTATGAGAGGCTACAAGGTGAAAACGATCTTTAACAGAGTTTTGTATTCCATACACTAAACACTTTTTTCTCTGAGGTGAAAATGTAATCCGAAACGTAACTAGTGACTAGTGAGTAAAGCTGTCAAATGAAGAAATTGGCGTCAAAAGTATAATACTTCATTCAGGATTGTAATGATGGAGAATGATTAGGTAGCTTAAAATGGCAAATCTGTAAGTAAAGTACCTCAAATATTAAGCACAGTATTGGATGAAATGTACATAGTTATACTCCACTTGTGATTATGGCCCAGCACACGTCATGGCTATAATACAGGAAGAGATTAGACGATCCTTTCGGGTCAAACAACTACTGTGTGTCTTATCTGGCAGGAACAGATAATGTTGTGATTGTTTCTTTTGTTACTTGTATCATAGTGACATTTGGATAAGAACTGACATGACCAGTACTTCAGTAATCATCTAAAATGTTGGTTTGCCAACCCTTTTAACTACTAGAAAATAATAAATAATGTACTTGAATTCCACCACCTAGGAGTTGATTTCTACAGGTTGCGTGTGTAGAACTCTTCCTCATGCTGGGAGCCGAGTGTGTATCCGTTGGCCCTGTGACTCATCGGGGGGTGATAAAGGCTGCTGACATGCAAATAGTTCTCCCCATGTTGAACGCCCGCTGCTTTTGTCTCTTTTTACTTCCTGCAGTCGTACCAGACTGTTTGTGTTTTGTACTTGCTGCCATTCCGTTTTCCTACATCTCACCCTGTCATTTTTCTTGTCTTGTCTTATTAATCCAGAACTCGACCTATAACAGCTGTGTGTTGTCTCTACTCAGCCACAACACCATGGCCGCCAACTGGGAACTGGGAACAGCAAGGCCAGGGCTACTGTGGCTCCGCTGCCCTCTTCCTGCTCCTCCTCATCTTACTCCTTCTACTCCTCCATGGGACCTCCTCCTGTAAAGGCTTCTCGTCCGGCTCTGACGCTCCTCGGCAGCAGCGGCGGCGGCGTCAGTGGAAGCCGCCGGGCCCCGGCCCCGTCTCGACATGAGGAAGACAATGATGATGACGACTCCATGGTAGTACAGTAAAAGAAACAAAGTGTTCTGAGAGAGCTGTACCGTGACAGCGAGGTGACAGAGGAGGGGGGGGGGGGGGGGAGGAGTCAGTGTGGGGGCATCCTCAACGACTCCTTTGACACACACTGAAATCCTGCAGCATCCTGATCTGACAAGTGAACTACAGTACAGCTTAGTCAGCGCACACACACACACACACACGTGGCTAATCGGGCCCTAGTGAACAGTTGAGTGAGTTATTGACAGCTCATAAAAACCTTTGAGAATTTGTAAAGGGGGAAGGACACATTTATCTCTATTCATTGTCACCACGCAGACGCCTTTAGCTCGATCTGAATTTAACAAACCTCTCTGTGGGTGTGCGTGCTTGTGTGTGTGTTTGTGAGAGTTAAGTTCTGACTTGCTGCCATCCTTTTTAGACTGCTGAGGCAGCAAAACTCCCACACACACACACAAATGCATACGCACACACACACACACACACACAACGTGAGCAATGAAAAAGGCGGGAGAAGAAATTAACGGCAAGGAAAGTAAAAAGAAACAACAACAAACCAAAAAAAGTCTTAGGTGATGATGGAGATCAGAGGGAGATTAAAGGAGTATTTCCTCCACATCGCAGCATACCCACTACCCCACCGAAACATGCAGGATTCGGGTTGAATAATAAAGCGGACATACTGCAGCCGTAGTAGACAAACACACACATGTGCACATTCCATTTCCGCTGTGCCCTTGAGCTGAACACAGCCTCACTGTTTCTAATGAGACAGAGAGGCCTCTCTCTCCAGGGGTAGAAAAGGCAGCGTGGGGGGGGGGATTGAAGGAGGACAACGGGGGTAAACCAAGGCAAACTTCCGACGCGCGTTGTCGCTCGGTAGGACGCGTCCATCGCCCCCCCCCCCCCCCGTTACCGATGTGCTGCTCGCGGAGCGGCTGCTTTCACTCACACGGAGGCCTAATCGGCCTCCCGCCATTCCGCCCCCTCGTTGAACCTTCCGGCATTAGGGACTACCCGGTGGCCAATGGCTGCGTGACGCGGTGATGTCACAGGACGTCCCCTTCCACAGCCATCCTTTTGTCTCTCCGAGGAGGACTCTACCGGAAGCTCCGACGCCGCCGCCCACTGACATCTTACCCGCTTCTTCCTTCGCCGCCCGCCCCCTCGCCCTCGTTCTCTCCCGCTCGCCCCTTGCTTCTTTTTAGTGGCGAGCACAGAGGCGCTGAGTTGTCGTGTGTGAATATTCATACATTAGTTCAGACGGAACAACAGACAGCCTGTCTCTCTCCAGAAAAGGTCAAAAGGGCAGAAGCCAAAAGGTCCTCTTTTTCAAAGTGGAAGGACATCGGGCCGTCGTTAAATGTCACCCGAATAAGGAGGCGCGAGCAACTGTTCTCCAGAGTGTGAATGTGTTCACAGAAGATCATTTTGGCGCCGTGGCAAGTTTTTAACCCCGATTCAGCAGTTCTTCTGCAGTTGAAGAAAGTTCTTTGTTCGTTGTTGGTTTTGTGCGCCACACAAACGCCCTTATCTCATATCTCGTACCGTTGACTCACTCGTGTTCCTGTTCGGTTTTAGAGGTGTTTCTGATGACTGATTTCAATCAGCTTCTGGAAATCAAATCAAATGTCACTTATGTTCGTTTTTAGGTGTCAATTCAACATCCTGTAGGTTCTCCATATTTATAGATTTATATATTAAACTTCTCTCAGAGGTGTATTGCAACACTGTAGGAGCTCTTTGTTAATAAACTGCAACTAAGTAACATTCAGGTGGGAGGATTAGCTTTGTTCTCATCACTTTTAACCTTTAACACCCTCTGGTTTGACAGCAGATTGACGAGATATGTTGGGAGAGATCAGACTAACCTTTGCAGATCTTGTGAAAAATAACTTCCCGTCTTGAAAATGATTTAAGCATGACAATGCATTTTCTTTCTTTTTCTTATGTTGACCAGAACCAACTAGCTCAAACTTCTTCTTCTTTCTACCATCCTCAACTAGAAATGAGGCGACGTCAAGAAACGGCACATATTCTATTCATCCATTCTCAATATATTGCCCTAAATGGTCAGGTGTTTTGATGAGATAAGAATCATCTAACTGTTTTTTACAACCTAATGCTACACCCACAGCCCACTGGCACTATTTAAAGCCTCCCCTGACTGCTCGTACCGTGAAGCCTGTACCTAAATATCACCACATATGCTCTCTTTTCGGAAGGGTGGTCCCATTGTGTCCTCTGGCACTTTGCATATGTGGTTTGCTATATATATATATATATATATACACTCACCGGCCACTTTATTAGGTACACCTGTCCAACTGCTCGTTAACACTTAATTTCTAAGCAGCCAATCACATGGCGGCAACTCAGTGCATTTAGGCATGTAGACATTGTCAAGACAATCTCCTGCAGTTCAAACCGAGCATCAGTATGGGGAAGAAAGGTGATTTGAGTGACTTTGAACGTGGCATGATTGTTGGTGCCAGAAGGGCTGGTCTGAGTATTTCAGAAACTGCTAATCTACTGGGATTTTCACGCACAACCATCTCTAGGGTTTACAGAGAATGGTCCGAAAAAGAAAAAACATCCAGTGAGCGGCAGTTCTGTGGGCGGAAATGCCTTGTTGATGCCAGAGGTCAGAGGAGAATGGCCAGACTGGTTCGAGCTGATAGAAGGGCAACAGTGACTCAAATAATCACCCGTTACAACCAAGGTGGGCATAAGAGCATCTCTGAACGCACAGTACGTCGAACTTTGAGGCAGATGGGCTACAGCAGCAGAAGACCACACCGGGTGCCACTCCTTTCAACTAAGAACAGGAAACTGAGGCTACAATTTGCACAAGCTCATCGAAATTGGACAATAGAAGATTGGAAAAACGTTGCCTGGTCTGATGAGTCTCGATTTCTGCTGCGACATTCGGATGGTAGGGTCAGAATTTGGCGTCTACAACATGAAAGCATGGATCCATCCTGCCTTGTATCAACGGTTCAGGCTGGTGGTGGTGGTGTCATGGTGTGGGGAATATTTTCTTGGCACTCTTTGGGCCCCTTGGTACCAATTGAGCATCGTTGCAACGCCACAGCCTACCTGAGTATTGTTGCTGACCATGTCCATCCCTTTATGACCACAATGTACCCAACTTCTGATGGCTACTTTCAGCAGGATAAAGCGCCATGTCATAAAGCTGGAATCATCTCAGACTGGTTTCTTGAACATGACAATGAGTTCGCTGTACTCAAATGGCCTCCACAATCACCAGATCTCAATCCAATAGAGCATCTTTGGGATGTGGTGGAACGGGAGATTCGCATCATGGATGTGCAGCCGACAAATCTGCGGCAACTGTGTGATGCCATCATGTCAATATGGACCAAACTCCCTGAGGAATGCTTCCAGCACCTTGTTGAATCTATGCCACGAAGAATTGAGGCAGTTCTGAAGGCAAAAGGGGGTCCAACCCGTTACTAGCATGGGGTACCTAATAAAGTGGCCGGTGAGTGTATATATACACACACCCACACACACACACACACACACGTGTTAATGCCATGACTAGCAGCTAGTGGTTTACAATCAACAGGAAACACTTTCTGAGGTTTTGATACACCATGAAATGAGCGTAGCGAGGTGACCTTTCGCTGAGGCGTTTGGTCTCCTTTTGCAGACACATATTTATGTATCGCAGTCAGCGTGGACTTTGGCTGACGAGCTGCGCGTAGTTCGGTGGATGCACTCCTCGGCTTCCTGTTTTCTTGAAGTGAAAGGCATTCGGTTCAGTTTAACATTTTTTAATTCCAAACATTATATTTGCATTGTGTCTCGATGTACCATTCACTCCGAACAGAATAAAATAATCTCTTTCTGTCTCCCAAACTGTAGTAAACCGTCTCCTTCCTGTATTTGTCCTCAGTGGGCGACGGCACAGATTCGACCCGCTCCCTCACAAGCAAAAGGCGAGTGAGAACAGAAAGAGGAAGTGCATCTTTGAGGGGAAGTGAAGAGGTTAGGTCAGCGGGGGGGGGGGGGTTGAGGACCTGAACCCTAAATCCTGCACAGTTCTGGGAAGCTGAGGAAAAATCGGGAAATGGGATGTGCGGATTAGCATGAGACAGAAGTCGTGAGCGTTGTCACTGAGCCTCGTCAGGAAATGAAGCTCTGAACAAATATGACAACTTGACTGCTCGCAGCTAAAAATAAATCCTGGTGGTCCAGCGGGGTCAAGAGGAAAAGGGACAGATTCAGGTGGGTCAGAATGAACTCTTCTTATGTGCGCATCTCATATTTCCATGTCTTGTGTACCTATACGTTCAAAAAGAAAGAGGAAATGCAGCTCGTGTGGGTTTTATATTCAGAGATGCAGCTGAGAGGTGAGGCGGGGTTTGGGGGGGGGGTTTCGCCAGATACAGATGTGGGCTGTTTCCGAGTTAACCAGTTATGTAATGAAGTATCACATTAACACATGTAACAGATACAAAATAGTGGCAAATGTTATTATGGTAATGACCATTATTTTTGACCTCATAATCTCAGTTATTTTTAGCTTCTAAAGTTCCTGGTTTAGACCAAAACTGCACCACCGTTTCAAAAGGTGACCGTTGGGTTTACAGCACGTTTTACTGCCCCCGAAGCGGCTCAAAGGTCAAGTCATGCACGTTGGACAGTTTGGGTTTAATGGTAGGGCAAACACTGCTGTTCTCTTTCAGTAAGTCTGAGAGAGAGAGCGAGAGGATCACACAATGGCGAGGACAGACCGAGAAGAGGACAGGAAGACTGTGGGGCGCGTGTGTGGGTGGGTGACACGTTTGCATGCAGACATGCAGAGACCTCAATTCTGCAAATAAAACTCTCTGGCTAAATATAGCCCCGTGTGGCCAGAAGCGACACACGCACGCGGGTCGATCTGTGAAGCTATCGCGTCCATCACAAGTCTTGAAACTGTTATGAGGTTTCTGACATGCTTTCAGTCTGAGGCTCCCAACCTTGAGAGCATGCACACACACACACACACACACACCACACACACACATAGGAACCCACACATGGTGATATGGCAGCAACACATCCACATCCTTGACAAACCATAAACTGAACAAACTTGACAGCAGCAGGCCTTTTTGTACGCTGTGACACGTAAGTACGCACGCACACATGCACACACACACACACACGCACACACACCACTTTTACGCAGTTAGTTGAGCTGTTGTGCAGATGCATAAAAGGTCAAAGCAGATGGGGGGATAAATGTGAGGGAAGGAAGAAGAGGAGGTGACAGACGAGCTTCCTGCAGCACACGAGCAAACTGAACGGACGAGTGTTCTGATCAGTCAATATGTTTTGTTATTGATACTAGTACTCCCATGGTATTTGAGGTCTTTAGAACCAGAGCGTAAACCCTCACGAGACACGGGAACTCGCCACTGAAGCCGAAAGGGATAACGCAAGTGTCATACTGTCAACTTACTCAAAATAGGAGGAACTACAGCAAAAACAGGGTTATCTAATCAAAATCCATTAATAGAAAGTCTGCATTACAAACACTATGAAAGTTTGTTGCATTATGGGGGAATGAGCCCAATATGTTCAGTTTAACACTTGTGTCTGACCGTTAAATATTCAGCCCAATCAAGAAAAAAAAGAACCTTCAAAAGAAATGTTTTATATACTTCTGTTGTTTCTGCAGATAAGCCACAGAAAGGTACGGTATGGTTTCCATGGATACACTCACAAATACAATGGTTGAAGAGTACCTTTGGAAGGGTCATTTGTGAAGCAGAATAATTTCCCATTTGAGATTTCCCTCTCGGTGGTTTACGGTTCACTTCATGACCAGAAATTGGGAAGTCTTCCACACGCTGACTTTAAATGTGTGAACAGCTGGCTTTGGATTTTCCAATGAGGACGCCTTGAGCCACATTAAAGAAATAAATGTTGACAGTGGTGAAAACACCAGCATAAAGTGTGTGTGTGTGTGTGTGTATAACAGAAGGGATTTTTTTTCCACGACAGGTGCACCCGGTTTAACAAATAACCCAGATGTTTGTCATGGCTCTTTCTCTTCCTCTGCCTGCCCTTTCTCCTGTGTCTGAAAGGACGGAAGACCAGTCGGAGGATTGAGCCTCGATACGTAATAAAGTTACTTTTGGAGGATTTTCCAGTCCAGAAAGTGTTCCACCAGCTGGTGGCTAAATAAAGAAAAGAAAAGGGAACGGGATCGAGGGGATGAAGGGATGCGGCGGCGAACACTCTGTACTCTGTACCCGATACGCGAGCCAACCTCAGGCCCAGGAGAAACACCCGCATCGTCAGCGTCCTTGGACGCTTTCATCCCTTCTTCCTCTCCATTCAGTCCCTCCATCCTGCCCTCCTCGTACGGTATCTCTGTGCACGCCGTGTTCCAGCAAACAGCCGGCCGCCGCGTTAACGGTCACCGGAGCAACCGGACAACAGAATGAATGCGGAGCGGCTGAAAGGAAGGGAGAGAAGAAAGCCTTTGCTTATTATATTCTAGGCTCCACTTTTAACGGTGCGATTAAGTGGTTGGAAACCCGACGGAAGAAAAACAAAAACAGAGGGTTGCAGAGAGAGAGAGAAAGAGAGAGGAGGGGGGGAGGGGGGGGGTGATGTCAGACCGGTTAACAGGTCTAGAACAGAAAGTCTTTAAAACACTATAAACTGTCTGATCGGGACAGACGGTGCGCCTGTTCTGCAGCCATTTTTATTTATAGTTATATTTACAGATAGCACAGCTGGTTCTGACACATTCACAGACTGACACACATTGCAGGGGATCGACTGAGATACTATTATCTTGTGTCTTTATAACACAAAAGCCCACAGGAGGATCATGTGAGCCCATCACCTCTTCACGGTCCATTTATGCCTGTTTCCAAGATCTATTTTTCATGCTTCCTCCAAAACAGTAAAAAAGATTTTGGTGAAGGCGTAGAACTCAAAACCAAAGAAGTGCAAAAGCATGTTTCCCAGTTATTTCATCAGGATGACAGACATTTTAAGAAAGAAGAGCCAAGCCACTCGGCCTGCAGGCCGGGCTCCTTCGTGTGTGTGTGTGTGTGTGTGTGTGTGTGTGTGTGTGTGTGTGTGTGTGTGTGTGTTTGTGTTCCAGAAAAGCGGCTGATTCCAACCACACTGTGGCTTAGTACTCTAGTTATGGGTTTGACCATGCAAACACTATTTCTCAAAACACACCCTCACCCACACATGACCTACGATAGGTGCACTCCATGTTCCATAACGTGTTCTCGTAGCTCTGAGCAGATCTACTCCAGATGAATCCATCGGAGAAAATGTGCTTAGTCCCTACAAAAAACTGCAAGAATAAAAAAAAAAAAGCATAGCTCGAGTCTTCTGCCATAACTGCATCCACTGTTCTTAGTTGTCGTTGTTTTTGTCCGAGTCTCTTTTATAAAAACCGGGGGGTCAAACATTTCCCAGGTTGTCATAGATGATATCAGGTGATCTTGGCAGGGGCTGGTGCTGCTGGTTGAGCCACGAATGAACAAACGCAGGTTTCTGCTTGGACACCTGGCTGTACACCACCCTCCCCCCGTCTCCCCCGTCCACCACATTGTTGTGGTTGTTGTTGTTCACGTTGCTGCCTGGACCCGCGTGTTTCCCATGGGGCAGCGGCTCCTTTCGAGCGAAAACGCCCCTGGCTGGTTTGGGCGCGGTGAAGGGTTTGGGCCCCTTGGGACCCGGGGGTAGCGGCGTGCCGCCGCGGCTCTTGCCCGTCTGGGGAGGGGAGGGTCCGTGGGAGGGGCTGCTGTAAGTCCCCTCCAATCCTGACAGGCACTCCTGTCTCCTGTGGCTGTGGGGCTCCAGACGCGCCTCGTTGTAAACGCTCGCCCCCAAACCGGCGGGCACGCTCGCGGCTCCTTTGGCGCAACCCTCGGGTTCGTCGTATATGTGCTCCGGTCGCGCGGCGGAGGCGGGCGAGGAGGCCCCCACCGCTGGACATCCCGGGGGGGGAGGTCGCCAGTTGCCGTTGCCGCCTCTCCCTCCCAGCGCGGGCTCGTTCAGACCCAGCGCGCTCGTCTTCTGGTTCAGCTCCATGTTGATCCGGTCGTACAAGTGCGAGTACAAGTCCGGGGGCTTCCTGTGGTTGCTGCCTACGGTGTGGTGATCCCCCTGGGCGCCGCCCGCCGAAGCCTCGTCTCCCACCTGCCGGAGGCGCGGGGCGGGCACCGGGAGGGCGGACGCGCCGCTGGTCTGGCTTTGACCTTTGATGCTGTCCACCGGGTCGGAGTACAGGCATTCAGCGCCGTGCGGAGGCAGGCGGACAGAATCCGCCGGCTCAGAATAAAGATTTGTGTGTTCGTCAGCTGAGCCCAGGGTCTTTGTCGCCGCCTGCCCCCGGGGCGACTTTGAAAGCCCTACCCCGCCTCCCAAACTCCCCGACATGGCCGGCGGTTCTGGTAAGCTCCTGCCCTTGAGTCCTATGGCGGCGCTTTGCCCTCTTCCCCCCCCCCCATCCTCGCCCTCCCTCTTCCCGAGGACACCGTCGGCGGAGCCCGGTTTGCTGCCGCCCGAATCTCCGTCTGCCTCCCGGCTGCTGCAGCTGCCGCCGCTGTCGCCGCTCCCCGGGGCGGCGCCGCGTATGTGCTGCAGGGACGCCGGGCAGTCCGGGTCAAAGTGGACGGGGAAGCTGAGCTGGTGCTCCTCGGCCAGCACCTTTTGCGACTGGATGGCCTGGTCCACCAGCGTGAAGATCTCGTTGCCCTGCTTGGTCTCAAAAGTGAAGTTGCCGGGGCCCGAGTCGCAGCGCCGGCCCGCCTCGAACGAAAACATGAGCTGGGGGAATAAGGAAGGGGAAATGTTTGAATGTGTTTTACGCGTGAAAGTGGGGATTAAAGTATGTGAGACTGAATAAGTATATACGAGGTGTCTGAAGGAATGCTGAAATGGAACTGAGGTATTGGAAGCTAGTCACAGCACTTTTTAGGGTCATTTATTATTTTCTTGGAACAAAAAGGCTGCTTGCTTCCCTTTTCCATTGTACCGCATTTCTATTTTATTACTTCAGCGCTTTCCGTTACTGTTCTAACACAAACTTTCGTTTCATCATTATAGAGACTGCGTCTTCTTTTTACCGTGTGTAACATCTCAGGAAATCAGTCATCAGTCATGCATCATTAAACAAGTCAAGTCAAGCCTGACAGACACTTTAAAGGTCATGGGCCTTTTTTTAAGACCTCTGGTCGCTGGGGAGCATCTAAGTGACACAAACACAACCAGACCCCAAAGCTGTAAATCCTCTTTAGCAGCGAGAGACTGACCGCACGGAAGCTAAAAGTATCATTTGCGCTTCCTGAATACCATCGTTGAAGTTCGGACTGAACTATAACACGTCAAACTTCCTCTGCCAGAGATCTTCTTTTTTTTTTTTTTTCACAAATCGCAGCCACCCACCCGGTCCCGCCCGTATCTCCTCAGCAGCTTGTAGGGCCACACCAGAATGTTCCTCTTGGTTTTCGGCTCCTTCAAGATCAAGGTGTCGCTTTCAGCCTTCAGCCAGTAGCTGCCGGCCAGCCCGCAGCGCTCCGACGCCTCGGTCCGCTGGGCGCTCACCCAGAACACGTTCACTGCGGCGAGAGGGGAGGAGGTGAGGCGGCCCCGTTGCCATGGCGAATGATTCGCTGTGATGCAGTGCATCCCCAAAAGGTGTCCTTACCCTCCTCTCTGGAGTAATAGATGAGGTTTTCAGACATCCGCAGGTCTTGGGTCCTTCCGTCGCATTCCGCAGCAGCAGTGCTGCTGCTGCCGCCTCCTCCCTGCTGACACAACAACACGGAGAACACAGTCAGCCAGCTGAGAGAGAGTTGCCAAATTCGTTCGGGAGTTTTTGCTTTTGGGGTTTGGAACAAAACATTCCAGAAAGGGGAAAGAGGAAAAAGAAAAGAGTCACAGAGAGACAACCGAGGACGGAGCGGATGAAGTCGACCCTCCGGCTTCCTCTGCAAATGTCTTTAACAATAGTGCACGTGCGAGTGCACACAATACGAGCCGTGGCCTGTACACGCGCTCCTATGTGGGACATTTTGGAAGTCATACAACAAAAGCAATTAATCGGGAATCCCAATTGAGAGCCGAATTTAGAGGACTGGCTTCCCTCCAAATGGAAATCTTTTTTGTGAATAAGCTCAAACCTCACAGGACGCACGGCGAGAAAAGGTGTGAGGATACCTGAAATGCAATGTCACACATGGTGTCCATCCAGTCTTTGGCGACGTTCTTCTCCGCAGCGAACACGTACGTCTTGTCGTTGGTCTCCACGCAGATGGCGGCCATGTTGTCTTTGGGACAGCTCTCCGTCAGAGCCGGAAGGATGGAAATGCACTCAGACAAGCGGATGATCTTCTTGTCGAGCTTCCTGGTTTTCTCATTGGACCCGGCTCCGGAGCCGCCGGCGGCCACGCCCCCTCCGCTCGAGTCGAAGAACTCCAGGCGGGCGATGCCGTTTTGACTGGCGGGGTAGAGGACGAACCAGTTCTTCTTCCATTTCTGATGAGCGGAAGAGTTAAAGAGGAGAAAATGAAAGCTGCGCTAATCAATATTGGCGTGTGTGTGTGTGATGTGAAGGTTGTAGAATCGGACCCAGTAGGTTCATCCTTTTAACATACATTTCGTCAACATTTCAATGTCTTTCTTTTAAGTTTCCAGCCTGTGTAAATTCCATTTTTGAGATATTTTTTTTTATTTTCAAGCATATTTTTGGTGTTGTTTGAATCTTTTCTAGATCTTTAGATGTTCTTTATGTAGACGTTACATTTGTATAACAATAAGCAACACACATTTTGTTTCCTCTAAAGATCAGTAAACCAATAACAGAAGGCTATTTCTGAAGGCTGGACGGGGATGACACACATCTGTCCTTCTAACATCTGTCAGGGTCAAGGAGGATCATTTCAGACATCATGAAGTGAAAGAATGCAGAGATACGAATACACACTTGCCATTGTTTTTCGATCAGCACCACTGGTATAGATCGAATCCCTTACAGCATTGGTAGAGGCTGTAAAAGTTTAGTGTGACAAACTACAAGGACACAGTGTTCAATACTGAAAATAACGAGGAAGTGTGCTGTGGCCCCTCGCAGGTTAAAAATATGACCCCCGTCTAAAAGTAGGTGACGGGTACGATCGTCTCTCTCTGGGGACGGCAGTGAGGAAGCGACCACAAACAATGAGCTTCTTCCTCCGCGGCGACAAAAACAAGGGACGCAAACAAACAACATGACTCAAAACACAACAGAATGACGAGCATTGAACCTGACACACTGCATGTGAGATTATGTGGTATCGCCACAGAGACAAGCATGTGTGGAACTGTCAATACTGGTGTGGAAGGTCCCTGTCCTCCTCTGTACCCCCTGAACGTGTGTGAGGGTGTGTGTTTTTGGCGACCGCGCATCACGCTCTGCCTCATCTCGGCTACATTTATCCCGACGTGTCCCGTGTGACAGTGAGCCAGTGTGCACACTACCACAATCCTACTGTTTAATGCTGTAATACGCTTAAAACTTACTTACAGTAACTTCTGACCAGAACTGAAGGATGTTTTGACCATTTGGTTACCGATTGAGTTCTAACATGTCAGCTTGTTTGCTCTCATTCACACCATGGAGATCTTAAAAAGTATTTAACCCTCAGAGCAATTTAACTGAAAGTCAAAACATGCACATGTGCGTACACACTCCCACCCCATTAGCTGACTGCCAGAAAGGGCAGGAAATGTGTGGGATTGTCATCACCCAGGATACTCTTCACTTCCTTCTTTTGCCTCCAGGTGGGTCTCAGTGCAAGTGTATGCGCGTGTGTGTGTGTCCGTTGTGGACCGTCTGCAGCAGCGCACAAGTGCATGCGATTCCACAGAGAGACAAATGTGTGATTGTACGGCCGTTGAAATGTGTTCTTTAGGCGTGTGTGTGTGTGTGTGTCTGCAATGGAAACAGCTGCTCCATATAAGGCAACAGACCGTTATCAGCCACATCACACAAAGTGGAAATTATGCAAAAGGTTCATGACAGAGCGAGAGGGAGACATACTTCCTCTCTGATTCCCCTGTTTGTTCACAGGATCTAAACAAACTGCCTCGGTGCGAGGTTTTGTTTCTCTGTTTTCACCAGTCAACAGTTCATGGCCTTTATGGTCAAGGTGGTAAATATCGCACTGAAAAAATGCCACTTTCAAGAAAAAGGGAAACACTGCTTCACTTTTGTTACTGAACGGTTTAGTTTTCCTTTTTTTAAATGGGCTGCATCGAGCTTGGGCAAATTAAAATCCATTACTATTGGGCCGTTACTTGTTGCCTGTTTGTTACTAACATGTAAATACTATTATAATACCAGCAGAATGAGAGCTGGAACGATGTCCATCTTACATCATTCCCAACGTGATGTAACCGTTCTGGGTCGGCCTTGCACAAAGTTTCTGTCCGTACAATAACACAATTATGGATTATCTGTCTGCATCAGATCTTCTGTATCAAGAAACATTTCAGAAGATCCAGTGACCAGTGTGTTTCTGTTCTGACATTGAACACTGGGGGCTGTTGCTGCAGTATTTCATGTCATGTCTTCAAAATCATTTTTGGTGATGATGATGCTATACATTTTGCCGTGGAGACCGGGAGCTGGAGCAGTGTGTGTGTGTGTGTGTGTGTGTGTGTGTGTGTGTATCCATGCACATTTCTGCTGCCCTAACATCAGTCCTCTGCTGTGTCTACACAATAAAACTCTCAAACGTGTCAAGGCTCCCGGAGAGGACGTCAGCAGCAGAAGAGACGAGTGGAGCGAAGTGAAGCGCACCAAGCCAAGTAAAAATATGCCTGATCTTTTTCACAGTAGGGTCACCAATGACGGGCATCCACACCACAAGCGGCTATTCCCGGGAGAAGATAAGCATTTCAAAAAACAGATAATGACGTCAATAAGTCACTAAGTGAAGAAAACACAACAGAATGACATATAGTCGGTGCCATTAGCAGTCCAAAACCCAGGAGCGTTCAGTTCAGCAGTTTGGAAGACTAAACAATGGTACATATTTTTGGGATCGACTAATGCGTTCCATGTCGATCGTTCTGCTCAGTGACGTTAAACATAATCCCCAAACTACCTCAAATGAAACTTGATGAACGTAAGGCAACTTTTAAAGCGCTTTTTGAGGCAATAAAAAGAACACCCACCGTATATATATTAAATATATACACTGTATAACTTAATTAGAACAAGTACCCACTGTCACCTGCAGAGAACAGAATCAAACGGATTCTTTTTCAAGTGTTGTTTCTCACCGTTTGGAAGGGAACACAAACGATTGAGCGTTTACCAAATGGCCGAAGCACTCACCAAACAAAGTGCAACGGCCAAACGCAAACCGTGACGGAACATGATTTCATGGAAAAAGGAAGTCAAACATGAGACAGCAGTGTCTCTCGTGTGTCTCCAGTGACACCCGACACACCTCACACACCGGCCACGCAGTCTACTGGACCTCAACACTGGCATTTTCGGGACGCCGACCCCTTGGCTTTCCTTAAAAGACGGTCCCTGTGATTACTAGTGTGAAAACCCTGTGTTTCTTTTGCATTGCTGTACCTTTTATGTTTTGATTGGGATATGTTTTTCGTTTGAATACAGCTGTTTCCCCTCACTAGATGGGCTTCCTTGTTTGGTATTTGATTTCATTTACACTTTTGCATGGGGGGGGTGGTACAATATTGTGTTTTTTTACAGAGGCGATTACAGAGAAGGGAAAAAGCTCTTATATTATTTCATGCTGATTTGCATGAGCAAAAAAATGAGAGTGAAATTCATTTTTCTCCAATTTACAGAAACTATTAGAAATACTTTAAAGGAAGAACTGATCATCGTTTCTGCACACGCTTGATCATTTCTTTCCACTGAGCTTGACCAGATCATGCTGCAGAGAAATACACTCTCACACGTCAAGGTAGAGACAAACAATCTGCCGTTTATTTCTTAGAAATACGCAATGTAACATCTGTGACGTTACCTGAGACGAAAACAACAAAGAGAACATCACAGAAATTAGTCTAGTCTATTCCATTAGACAATGTGTGTAATGCTACTGTTCTTCTCGAGCTTCCAGCTGCTGACATCCACATCAAACCAAACGTTTTTTTTGCAGTAACAGTAAAAAGGCAATGCGTGTGGCAGACAGGTGGATGCACGTACATACAGCTCCTTCACCGCAAAATCACATCGGAACTGCTGTACGTCTTAGACCCAGGATGACAACACAAAAAGCAAAAAGCTCTCCAACTCAATCAACTTCATCAAGCACGGGTCCTTTGGACTGAAGGCAACTGTGGATGTGGACGTACACATTGCCACAAATACTTGGCATGCAGTGTGACGCTTTGGAGGTTAGTGCATACCCTTGAAACACTGTGTGCATTGAACTTTGAAATATGCTGGGTTCAGCTAATCTAACGCTTCCCAAAGTGAGGGGCAATCATTGTGGGCACATGGAGCCGAACAAAAAGAGAATTCATCGGAAATCATCTAGGAATATTGAACATAAAAGGAAAGGCTTCAGTTAAAAGATTACAGTAAGCAACACGGACATATTTTTGACAGAAAAACCAAAATAATATCTATTGATAAAACACAAGCATTTTCATCTAGTTTGCCATCAGTATAGCTGGAGTGCCTCTGTGTCTTTTATGTGAATCAACTCTATTCTTCCTTAAATTGATTTTTTTCCGAGCAGAAGTTGAGAAACAGTCAAAAAAGGTCAAATTGAAAAGCAAACCGCGATGCATTTTGACAGTTTACATCTTCAGTGACGTCACATTAAAATCCCATTTTCTGACCCCGTGAGAACGAGCCTTTATGATTATTTGCGTATGTCCACTGACAGCTACTACGATTGCATAATTCACCCCGCAAACCTCAAACCGGTTTCGACACACTGAGATCTGCCATCGCTCTGCTTCCTGTGCCATTCTTTTTTACTTTGGAGCATGTTTTTATCCACTTTAATTTTCATCCGGCTCAACTCTGCAAAGATGACATACGATTTGTCAACACGAGGGGATTCTCTTTACTCCCACTCTATTGTGTTTTCCACTGCTTACAGAAGGCATCGAGTGAGAATATCTACTGTGGATTCGCGATTTCAGGGCAGGAAACGGGGCCGGAACGTTCCGTTGATCCCTGTCATATGACCAGAGAGAGAGAGAGAGAGACAGACAAAGACCCTCTTACAAATCTGAACGAGTAAATTAGTTGTTGTCCAGCTGTGCACTTAGACCAAAGGCAGGGCCGAGGACCGGATCAAGCACACACACACACACACACACACACACACACACACACAGGTGCTGTCACTGACATTTAACAGAGTCCTGCTGTCTGATGTATGTAACTAAAATGAGTGCACCAAAGTGACTTGTTGACAGCGTTTTGCAGTGCTGTGAACAGCGGATTGTGCAGCTTGATTGAAGAGGAACCAGTACAATAGCCGCTGTACTGAGACACATAACAACCACCAACCCTCAAACCTGTCCCGTCCACCTCTCTGTCCTCATCTCGCTAGTGCTTGTTACAGTGCGCACGGGTTTTATTACCTCATTAACAAAATGTGTTATTATCACACCCTCACGCGCAGAGATGCACAGCAGGTTTACTCCAGAAACCCAACCGCAGGACTTCCTCTATCTGCATCCAGATGGTGCGCCTTTGAAGAGCCAGGGCACAATGGCCAGCCTGTAAATGGGATCAGCATGTGCTCGATGTATGTGTCACGATCTAAAAATGCTGCTTCGTGGTGGCGTACAAGCAGGAATTGTACAAAGAAACATTTTTAAAGACTATGGATATGGGACACAAACTTCAGAAGGTGCCAGCACGAAGCCCAACTGTTCCCTCTGCTGCTGTGATGAGCCGCAGTGTCTCCGGGCCGACTTTGGGGTTATTTTATCACCAATGGTATCAAGAGTATGCTCAATCACCATTGTTATTATTTATATAAGACTCACACGAGGATGTTTGTGTCTAAGAAGCATTTTAACTTTTATTATTTTTAAGAGCTGCGATGGGTAGAATATCCTGTCCTCATACATTCCCGCTACATTATATTCGTGTCACATGTCTATCATTGACTATACGTTTGATGTTCTCCATCGACGCGTCTATATTATGGCGCTACGGGCAGACAGTTTCACTTTTTATCTGTATGTCTGTCAACCATTAACAGCCAATAACTTTTCCTGAACTTACCTTTCCAAACTTCTGATGCTGCACATAGAGTTGTCCCTCCTTGACGTGGGCGTCCATGCCCTCCAGACACCTTTCCTCTACAGAGACGAAATTCAACTTGAACTTGACTCACTTTGTCAGGGGTTTATTTTTCCTATATCCCCCTGGCAACTTCCCCCTTCTCTCGCTTCCGCCCCACGACCGTTAGGACGCATGTGTGTCGCAGCGCGGGCGCACGGATGAAGGTGTCACGGTGGGAATAAAAAGAAAAGAGGCCGAAAGCAGTTCCCGGGTGGTCCCGAGAAATTCTGAGAGGGTCCAGATTTTTTTCGATGGGTAACCTACCCGTCGCCCCTCTCCCCTCCTGTGACGCTTCAACAGAGGAAAGTCGCCTTAATAGATAACGAAGAGCTTCCGGCTGAGCGTTTCACAATAAGAGTCCAATTGACATGAGTTAATGTGATTTTTTTTTATTTGGTGTTTCTTCTGTAGCCTAACCAAAGAAAATGGGGGAATCAACGTGTCACCATAGGAGATCTTCGATGAAAACCCAGATAGTTTGAAAAAAATATGTATTGTTATGTTGTTATGTTACCATTTTTGAGTGTGGATCTGGTTTTTATTTATTTTTGTCCAAGTTATTAAACATCCGGTATAGTAGTCAGCCTGTGGGGCTTGACGCTGTTGTCTTTTTTTCAGGGGGCGTGAGCATAGCGAGTGTAGAAAAGTGAGCAGCGCATGGCATGGCAAACGCATCGAGGCGCTTCTATTCTTCCTCTCCTCCCTCTTATATAACCTCTCTGTTGGTTTCAGCTCGCTTTCTAATGCACATACAGACTATATGCATACCATAAAGTACACTGCATGTAACTATAGATGATGTGTATTTTGGAAAATAACCTGCAGGATATTATAGCATGACTGCATAACTGCAACTATTTCTTATTCAAACAAGTAAGACCAATTTCCTCCCTTTAGATATTTCAAGGATACTATGTCGGCATTATACAATATAACATAAAAATATGTGAATTGAATCAGTCGCGCCATGTTTTCACATGAAAATGACACCGATGTCACCTGCTGGTAGTTTACTATTACTGCAGGTTGGAGTTCATTGTCCCTCTCGCGATATTTGTGCACTGCCTGGACCTCAAACAGGAAGTAAGACATGGCGTCAGTGTTCGGTGGAGTAGAGGGGTGAGAATGAATTAAAATGTACATCAAACACGGACTTAGTCACAGTCGGCAAATGCGCGTGTGTGTGTGCTGCAGGTTTTTATTCGAGTTGTTTCTAGTTGTCACCGAGAAATGTACAGTGCTAGCTGTTACTTTTTTAGTTTCAGTCCATGGACTAGTCTCCTGACCGGGGCAGTTTTTTTGCTCTGTGTCTCGTGACCGGCTCCTCTCAATGTTTAGCAATGAACAAATAGCTGTTGTTTTTTAAAACTTTTTTTTGCCATTTTGTGTTTTGTGTCTTTGCTGCCTTTCCTGTCCGTTTGTATATCACAGAATATGCTTATCGGTTTGTGTTTTCTTGATAGTTATTTATAATATTGTACATACCAAATTATATATACAGTATGTATGTGTTTGTGTTTCTCTCATCCCACTCTCTGTGTCCAGTGGAGGGACCCACTCCAAAGCGGTGCTGGTGGCAGAAGATGGAAGGATCCTGGCCGAGACAAAGGGGCCATCCACTAACCATTGGGTAATGTTAAGAATGGATACATTTGGGGAGTTTGTGCATGTCGTGTATATTTACTTTGCATTAAACCCGAAAAGCCTGATTGCACGGAGATGTGTGTGACCATGTTGATGCAGTTGGTTGGGGTGGACAAATGTATTGAAACCATCAACGACATGGTCCAAAAAGCCAAGAAGGAGGCAGGGCTGGATCCGAACACGGCACTGTGCTCGTTGGTGAGTCAAAAGTGTTTGTAAACCATACAATAACCTCCAATTAAAGTGACCGAGGACGAAACAAGTGGACCTTTTCTAAACCCTGCTCCTCTGTATGTGCAGGGCATGTCTCTGAGCGGAGGGGAGCAGAAAGCTGCCATCGACAAACTGATTGCCGACATGAAGCAACGTTTCCCAACTCTCAGCCAGCACTACTTCATCACCACGGATGCAATTGGCGCCATGGCGACCGCCAGCAATTGCGGTGACTAGTCTATTTCTATTTCTTTCATTGTAGTTCAGTCAATCCTCAGCACAAAACTTCCACTAAACTTTGCTGGAGGTTTCGTACCATCTACATTAATATCAGTTCTATTTGAAAACATAATCTTAAAATGTTATGACAAGGAAGCGTGAGTGAGACTTTGCCCCCTTAGGTGTGGCTGAATCAAAGTGATATTATTTATAGTGTGTCTTTTCACACTTTATGGCTTGATGACATCAATGCAGCCATAGTTATTGTCATATAATAGCAGTCAACTCAGACTGTCTCTGTTTTATCCGCAGGAGGTGTTGTGTTGATATCAGGGACCGGTTCTAACTGCAAGCTAGTCAATCCTGATGGCTCACAGATCGGCTGTGGAGGCTGGGGTCACATGATGGGGGACGAGGGAGGAGGTAACCATGGCAATATGTGTATGAATGATGTATAGCTTTACGGATTTGGTCCAAACCTTTCAGTCGTCTTTCTCAGCATTCTGGATCTCTCACTTGGCGGTGAAGACAGTGTTTGACGCCTTGGACAACCTGGTTGCTCCTCCTCATGATGTTACGCATGTCAGAAAGGCAATGGAAGAGTACTTTCAGGTGAGATTGCAACAGCAGTGATGCAAGGATATCCGCTTTTCGAAGTTTTCGGAAGTGTGCCAGTCAGGTTAAGAAATATACCTTGAATTAATACTTATTAAAGGTGTCAAATCTGATGGGGATGCTGCCACACCTCTACAGAAACTTCCAGAAATCCCACTTTGCCGGTTTGTGCAAAAAGCTGGCTGAAGGTAGGCGGCAAATCCTTTCCTGCTTAGTTCTTGCAAGGTGGCAGGCAGAGTGGAAGGTTGAATAAAACGTATTTGTGTGCATGTAGGTGCAGACGCAGGGGACGCTCTCTGTCGATATGTGTTTACTCAGGCGGGGAGAGTCCTGGCAAAACATGTGGAAGCAGTTTTACCAGCAGCACAAGAGGTAATGTACAGACAAACACACACACACACACACACACTCTGCTTCCACTCATCGGTTATAAGCATTCACACGTGACTCTATTCTACCCTCTCTGGCGACAGCCTTTATTGAGTGGTGACCTCGGCCTCCATGTTCTGTGTGTGGGGTCAGTTTGGAAGAGCTGGGAGCTTCTGAAGTCTGGTCAGTGGCCCATACATTTCCTTAACTGGTCTTTCCATTATTTTGAGTTTGAAAGCGATAAAGAAATGGAAAGTTCCTCCAAATCTCAGCATCGGCTTTTCCTTTCTGTATTTCTTTATCTCTGATTAGGGTTCACTGAGGTTTTGGATGAAGTGGCGTCATCTGGCAAGTTCAAGGGCCGTTTCCATGGCTACTGCCTCCTGATTCTGCAGCAGTCGTCAGCCCTGGGCGGCGCCAGTCTTGGGGCTCAGAGTATTGACAAAAGGTTAACCATGGATTACCACGCTAATGCCAAAGTCTTCTACAAACACACTTTTAACAGCATCCAATGAGACTGCAGCTGCACCTTCTGTGAATCTTAACCAATCAATGTTTAACTAAAGGGAAATCTTATTGTACAATAGAAAGTTCTACGCCTCTCTTAAGATGATGTTAATAATGATTGTGTAATAATGTGGATTTTTTCTCACCACAAGATACCAAGGAGGTGGTTGAACATTTTCCACATCTGCATAAATTTCATTTCATAAATCTTTGCACTTTCGCAATACTTGTTTACATGTATAATAAAATCGACTGTTAATTGTTAACAGACAACTCCTTCAGTGTTGTTAATATCTGTAGGTTTTGAAATCCTAACTGTTGATATTTTATACTTATCCTAGGCAGAGAAATGTAAAACTTGATATAGTTTTTGAAGGATGTTTGCAGTATTGTTTCTTTACTGGTGGCTACTGCTATTAAGAACCCTCCACTAAATGAATTTGATCATCTTATGAAGAGTTCTCGTCCAAAGAAGCTTGTCTACGATCAGCAGAGGTTTAACATAAAAATATATATAATTATATAAAGCCGCTCAAAAATACTGTCACGTTTGGATGATGGCTCTTTTTTAAACTTGGATTCATATTTTCAGTCGTCATGCTAAAACTGGACTGTTTGATTCCGTAGAATCCGTAAAACAATAAGTCAAAACGACAAGCATTGAGGTTTTTCTGTTTATTAAATTACATCTGATGCCGGGTGCACAAAATTTAAACAGCAGATCTAAGATGCGTGAACGTGGTTCGACGGTATGCAACATCGCCGACGTGGGGGGCTTTCAAATAACTGTTTGACTCAGTCGTGCTCTGGTTCTTTGAGCCCTTCTCTTTACCATTGCCCTTTAGACTGTTCATTGAACAGCACCATTGTATTATTGTGCAGTACCTGGCCTGTATGTGAACTACAGCAGAAGTAAAGGATCAGTTATCGTGTGTGCTGCCAATGTAACCAAGATCGGCATAATGAATCAAATTCAATTAATAACAGCAGCAGCAGCAACATTCCACTGATGTCTTTCAGTTTAGCTCAGTTTCAGTGCTGGGATTATTCTACTGGAGAGGGATCCAAAAAAACATCTGATGATTCCTGCCACTCACCTGAAGGTAAACACTGTGGGATTTGAAGTTGATTTGTGTCAGTCATCACTAATTGTCTCGCCTGGGATTGAATTGTGAAACTGCGTGCGTTGTCTTTAATGTTTCTCCAGGTATGTTTTGTACTGAAATGAGAAGGCAACTAAAAATGTTTAAAAATAAACATGCTGCTACAGCTATGGCCTTCCACAGCATGACACTATGTCAGTCAACTTTACTGTTACTTACTCCTAATACATCTAGTGTATGTTCTGAAATTCATCTAAATTCTTACCTCGTCATTAGGTAAGTAATCTATATATACTAGAATACAGTGATTATAATGCAGTGTCTTAGAGGGGTTTAACACAGCATCACCTTAATGTTGACTGATGTTTGGCCACTAGAGGGCAGCACGAACAAGCTGCGAAGTGGACACACAAAAGATTTAAAACTCTTGAGTTTAACCTTATTAACCATAATACGCAACGTTGGGATATAATTTAACCTTGAGAATATAAAATAAATATTCGATTTTCTTTCAGATCTGTTGAGTCCAGTAACACCTGAAGCCAAGAGCCAACAGGTGGCCTTGAAGCCGCTTAATTCTCCACTAAATTCGCCACTGATTATTCCGTTTTAGCTTTTTCGCCCAAATGTCCCCGGTGTGGCTGAATTGCTACGAAAGCAGTGAAAGTGAGGCGAAATAAACACCTGCCTATCAGCTAAAGCAACTTAACTTAATGCATCGGGAGACACTCCGACTTTGTGCAGCCATGAGAGCTGCAGATGAGCTAATTGGCTAATGCTACTCGGTGAACTGATAAGCTGCACATAAAGGCATTTCGCCGACAAACGTCTATTAACAAGCACTTTAAACACAGTTATTAATAAGCGATTCAATAATTTAATAGCGGTCATTATAAGACACATTAAAAACCGTTGAAATACCAAACTACTAATCACCTGCATACAGAAGGAGGCATGAAAACACCTGTTACCAATTTAACTAGTAATCAGAGCTTGAGCAAATAAACACAACTCAGGTTTGCTTTTTTTGTGTGGAGGCCAAAAAGAAATGCATTATAGAATGGATGACTCATTGTATCAATGCATGTTTCTCTCATCCAGTTTGTGGGGCTGATGCCTTTGGAGAGATTTATCACCTCTTATAGCCGCGACTACAAACCCTTCAGTGAGTGCCACCTGCAGGTCAACCAGCCGAGGCCCAGATGTGAAGCTGCAGCTGCCCCTGCATGCATCAACACTACCCAGGTTGGATGGATGGATGGATGAATAGGCACACTGAGAGATCTTCATTGATGGACATGCTGACTCACCGACCAGTTGATTTCGGTCTTTTCATAGAGTCGTTGTGAAACCTGGCCTGCATTTCATCAATACTTCTACAAGACGTCAAACAGCATCTACGGCTCTACTAGCTGTCCACAGGTGAACGACACACGCATGTACCATGTTTTTTTTTTTCTTCTTTTCTAACACGCTCTCTGTTACCATAAACATCACCATCCTCAGTCACGGGCCTCTATGTTTCAGCCTCCCACAAGTTCCCGCTTCTTCCCTGGCCCCTTGCGTCCTTTGGGAGTCTATCCTTCCGTGTCCGAGGCGTCTGCGTTTGTTGGCTCCCCCCCGACGGGGGCAGGTGCACGGGAAATAGGAGTTGAAAGGGAGGTTAGGCCTTTACCTGGTGAGGAGAAGAAAGGTCAGCTGCACTACGTCTGTGGTGGAGACGGTAAGAAGGGTCTCGGGGTCAAACACACACACACAGTGAAGCTAGCAGCTGGATTGAGGGTATTTTCTTTTAACAGCAAATGTGTCGGAGCAGCAGGAGGCGCAATATGTGCTTTGGAGGAAGAGTAATGTTCTCTACGAGGAGGGTAAGATCACATTCGGTTCTTTGGCAATTTTTATTTAATTCATCTTGTTATTTTTGGCTTGTACTTTTTGAAAACCAGTTTTAAAGTGCAGAACCACACTTAGTTCTCATAAATTGTGCACTTTTAGGTGTAATGTTGTTGTCATCCCACATCGGTCCGGCCTACTGCAAAGATTTCCTCAGATCTGTCTGCAGAGAAGCCGGGTTGCAGCGCCTGCTCGACCTTCCTGTGGCCTCCATCACAACCAAGAGTAGAACAGCCCTCTGTCACACGCACACAGAAACACACGGTACGGCAATTTCGCACGAATGAACGTCTTGAGTAAATGGCCGTTTATCCCCTCCATTGATTAGATGCTGGAAATTGGGTTACCGGGGCCTACCTGAGGGGCATGCAGAGCGCTATTGGATTGAGAGATAGGACCTTCTTACAGCAAACTTCTAGGCAGCGTAGTTGGTAAAAAACAGGCCCAATGCTCACTTTATACAATACACCTCTTAACACGTTCAATTTTGTTTCTTCTCACACATGTTGCCTTTTGACCTTTTCCGTCCGTCCCAGCTGTGCATGCGAAACTGAGAACCCCCGTTGTTGTTGCTTCGAGGTGAATACCTCCCCTCCCTGCATCTGCCGTAGCAGCATACCTCCTCTGGGCCACGCTCAGCCCACGTTCCGCAGCACAGAGCCCAGCGGGATGCTCCCGCTCACAGAGTACCAAGCCAGGTACTTTGCTGGGGTAAGCGTGCGTGTGTGTGTGTGTGCGGGTATTACCAACCACTAGCCCATTCTCCTCTATGTTTCTCCTTTACTCCCTTGCGTGCGTTGTGTCTCTAGTGGGCCCAGCTTCAGATGCAGCGGAGGGACATTCACCATCATCAAGTTCCTCGCCACCAGATACGTTATCCTCATCTCTGAATCTCAACTATTGTCTCAATACACAGCAGAAGAAAAAAAAAAAAACAACATTGTGCGTGTGTATTGTCAAACCCGTCCAAATTCTGCTCCTTCGTCTGATCACCCGTACTTGAACGGGTTTCCGCGTAATTAAAAAGCCATTCAACCGGAGGCGGCGTTCAAGGCATCTCGCCTCAGGATACTCGGGCTGAAGATGAGTCACGGCACAACAGTAAACCATGTGGTGGCGGCACTTAAAGAGGCACTCAAATGGGCTCGTTGTCACCGTGTCGGGATGAGGCAAGTATTCAGATTCTTTGCTTGATTAAATTTAAACTTACAAGTTCAGTATTCTGAAATGCAATAAGTGCAAGTACAGCAGTTTCATCTCCAAACGTTACTTTAAAAGTAAAAGTACATGCAGTTGTCCCTATTCTAAATGTTCCCGTGGATACAGTTGGAGCTCAGCTTCCGACCGTAACCATATTTTTATATTCGTTTATTTCTTTTAATGACATGACTGTTGCCAGGGTTTTAATTGAAATGTACATGTGAACACACCAAACAGGGGGTTTCCATTGTGAAAATATAAAGAAAATGGGCATTTCTCCAGTTGCAATTTCATTTATTTTTAACAGAATAAAAATGTGTCTTCTGGTACAATGTCAAACACATTTTTAGCAGAAGAGCAGAGATGATTTAATACAATGACCTCAGGGACCCCCAAGGTCATCATACAAGCGTGATGACGTGCTTTTTCTATCGGATGGAGACCTTTGGTGTGAGGCCCGCAGAATGAGACTAAATAGACCAGGTCTTGATGCTCGTTTGCTCTCGAGGTCGTCTTAGAATCAGTCAGATAGTCTTAACAATCTTCATTTTGAGAGATCGGTGCGGGTTTTCCAGGCTCCTACAGCTCCACAATGAGGAAGTAGCCCAACACCGACACAGCACCACATCTCCTGCTCAACAGCAGTGGACGAGGTGGACACCACCCTGTTGTATGGCGGACCCTGCCTCTCCGAAAGGCAAGATGTCTTTTCTCCCGTCTGCATCGAGGGCCGCTTCGTTTGGGCGACCTGCAGGCAGGAGGCCTAGAAGGGAAGGAGCGAGCAATGGGGAGAAATGCACATTACGAAATTAGCATTAAACAAGAAAAAAAATGTGTTTGGTTTTGTTTTTTGCACTAAACAGGATGCTTGTTTTAATTAGTTTAAACATTAAAAACTGGGCCACACTATCTCAATGTGACTAGATGGTCAAATAAATACCTACATCATCAGGAACTGGGCTTGTTTAGCTGCCAAAGCAACACGTGTAGCAATCTCCACGTCCTTCGTGTAATCGAAGGCTGATGGCGGTGTTCTGACCTTCGCCATGGACACGAGTCCCATTCGTTGGTAGAGGGAAGATGATTATGTTTAGTCTGATGTTTTGTCGTCTTCCTAAATGCAAAGCAAGAGTCGTTACTTTAGTCATGACTTTTAGGGGTAAAAACCTTTTTTTAATGAAACGTGCAACAGAATCGGCCAAAACCTGATTAAACTTTGATATCTGCTGAGAATTCAAATTGTCTAAACACATCGGCATCTTTAATCAGCTTGAAACTGCTCCACATTGTTCATAACTGATGCAATCGGCTCAGGGCCAGGCTCCATATTAACAAAATACTCTTAAAGAGGATGCATTTCTTCTTGGAGGTGATTTAGGCGCAGTTCCCTTTAAATCATATCACAGTCTTTCTTGGCAGACAGATTTTACAAGGTGCCAGATTACCAAATTTGTAGCTGTGCAGAAAATTTGAACATCAGAAGGATTGGGGTACAATAGAAAGCTCAGGGACAGCTTCTAAAAAGTACGTATTTGTGCTTCTCAGGTCAAGAGCAAACGCTTAATCTGGACAAAAGGCTATGAAGAGTTCCAAAAAATGCATCTTAATCACCAACCGTCCAAGAAAAATAAAAGGTTTTGTTTCCCCGCACCCCCCCCCCCTATCCAGGTAGACTTTTTTTTAAACGAATCTTTAAAAAGAATAGAAGTGTGCATCAAAAAGTGACAAAAGACCAACACAGAGCATTTGTCTTTCACATCTTTATTCTTCTTTTTTCATTATTTTTATTTGTATTGAAATTCATACTCTGTGTCTTCTGGACCTTTTTACTTTTTTTTTTTTTTAAACGGCTTCTGTCATCTAACGCATCTAAACAAAATCACCAAAAATGATTTCATGTTGTACAATCCACCTGGCGGACATTCCTATTGGCTTCACCAGGGCGCCATTGTGCGGTCCAACACTGTGTGAGGAAGTTCCATTTAACCAAGATTACACCTTCTCTACTGCCCATTTAAGAACACACTTGTGTACTTGTTACTCAAATCAAATCGAGTGCACAAGTGTCTGCTATTACAGTAAAAACACAGAAAGACATCGTCACTAATGCCACAAATAAACAGTGGCATCGAGAACACACAGCGACAATATCGTCTCTGCATTTTCAACCCAAGACGGCCGAGAACTAGAACGTACTAAATAATTCATGTTTACTGTTGATGGGAATCTGGGTTTCCTAGAAAGCACCTTCACATATACAACCTTTTCCTGAATGTTTTACAACTTAAACGGAGATCATACTGAGGGCCGATGCTCCAGGGAAAGCCAGACAACAACAAAGAGTTATGGTTAAGAAGAACTTCCTCAAAAAAAGTCAATGTACAAAGAGAAGAACAGCAAGGAAGCCATACTGTCTGCCATGTGTTCCATACTGCTTTATTCTGATTGGCCATGACAATATTGTCTCCTTAAGTTTCCTCCTGCAAACAGGCCTGAATGGACACCACAGGTTACTGTACCCAGTAGAGACACAAAATTCCTCATCCTCAAAAAAATGAAGAAAAAAGAAGAAGAAAAAAGAGATGAGGAGAGGTTTTAAAACCTGATTTGGAAATGGACACTGATGACACTGATGCCGGTCAAACCAAGTTGTTGACTTTGTTCCAGACCAAATACTCCCCCTGTAACAAGGTTGCTCATTCATAAATCCAAATAGAACTGAAGGATGAAGCCATGAACAAAACAAAAACTGAACATAATGAGAACTGAAGTCATTTTTTTTCCTTTTCTTTTTTTTATGGTTCACAAATCTTTGAGCTTCCCTCTACTATGTCTTGCTTAACTCAACTTGATGCATGATGGAGAAACTCACTGCGTTCTAATAAGCTGGACAAAAGATAAACATGGACTTCCACATAAATTGGGAAAATAACTTCTAATCCATGATTACACTTGTCCGTGTCTGTTAAGATCACTTCAAAACAAGCGTGCTGGGCGGGATGGGGTCTGTAATTTGGTTTGGAACGGAGCCGCCGCAAATACAAATAAAGAACGCGCATTTCTAAAAAGCGCACAAGAGCTGTGATGTCACATGAACATATGACAAAATAGGCGCAAACGTTAACCAGCTTGACCGACCGTGATGACGCAACAGAGCAGCTGCAGGAACCCATCAAGACACCGGAAATCGTTCTCTATCCTCACTGTCATGGAGACCCTTAACCTTCGGACCATGTTTTTTTCCGACAGTACACAAATGAACACGTACGTGCAGTAATTTCTCATGTTTATTAGATGTTTTGTCCTGTATCACTGCTTGGTAGCTGCCTCGGTTGCACGGTGAAATCAATGAGATCTGCATGCTCTGTAAGCCTCAACGACGTCATCTGAAATGCAATGATGAGCGCCCGCTGCAAGGCGGTGCTGGTATTACACCCCTCCCCCACCCGTTCCCAATGTCCCTCAGTATACAAGAAACAAAAAGGAAATAAAAGATTAAAGAAACAAAAAGAAAGAAAGAAAAAAGAAATCCCCCCACCCCCCAACTGGGCCCGCCAGCACGCCTTTGACTTCAAGTGTGTGTGAGTGTGTGTATCAGTGTGTGTGTGCGGGCGTGGCCGCCAGAGTCTCTGAGGGTATGTGAGGACTGGTGTGTGTGTGCGCGCGCATGGAGGCTCCATGGGGGTGAGGGGGACTCCTAGTATTTCTTCCCCGGGACAAACTCCTTTGCTTCGGGATTCAAGATGCTCTTCCTCTGCAGGAAAAGAGCAAAAACATTCAGTTTAACCTCATCGCTCGTTCATCAAAATTCTGTGTTGTGAAATGAGATGCAATCGCTGACTCACCGCCACTTCCTCCAGGTTGTTATGGTGATCGCTGACGGACAGGCCGTTGAGCTGCTGCTGCAGCTGCCCCACCCCCTGGTTATTGAGGTCACGTGAAGGGATGAACCAATCCTGGTCCTCCTCCTCCAACATTTCCTGGAAGCAGCGCTCCAAGAATTCCTGCTCCAGCAGTTCTTCTTCCACCTGGGAGACAACACGTGTGAGTAGTGGGGGGAGGGCGGGATAAAGAGAGCGGGATGAGTGACAGTTAGAATAACGGCATTGGCGGACAGAGGAGGAATATACAAGGGATCATTTGCATGACAAGTAGAATCTGTCTCTCGCCCCCCCCCCCCCCCAAATAGAAGCCTCGTCGGTAATGAGGTGGCATTGAAGTGCATGACTCAACCAAGAAATCGAGATCAGAAAAAACACACAGAATGATGAAAAAGGGCACTGAATATGAGAAGTGTTTTTTCTTTAGTAACGGACACATTTATACCCAACCATGCAACTCAAATAGTAATAAAAGTAGAACTAGGAGTGGGTGTCAGTCATCAGCTGACCTGGGAACTTCCACCAAGATGGCAGGAGAAGAAAAGTTGGGCTGCTTTGAAAACCAAAATAAAAACAGCCAAACTGCACGATGGGAGCATCCCTCATTGTAGAAGGAGAGGAGAGTGGGGCAGTGTGAAAGTGTGTGTGTGTGTATTTGTGAAAATACCAGAACTTTGACTTTGTTTAAACTTATTCCCACCAGCTGAATGTTCAAGGATGACCCTTTGTTTGACATGTGCGCATGGGGTGTAGCAAAAGAACACAAAGGACCTTATGCGACGTCCCTTATGTCGATCAAAGCATAGTGCAGGACCCACACACACCTGTCTGTTATACTCTTCTTCATTCTCCATCCACATGTACTCAGCAAACGGGTTGGCGTCGCTGCCCTCTCCTGCATGCCCATTGGCCACTGGCTCCTTTCCCTCCTTGCCTGGAGCACCACCTCCCGGTGTCTTGGCCACCTCTGGACCGCTCATCTCAGCCGGCTCTGCACGGGAAGCAGTTACATCAGAGCAATAATTAGAAAATCAGGTAAAAAAGTGGACTACAACAAATCAATAAAAACTGGAATTTCCGTCACCTTTTAAGGATGGATTGAAAATACATGCTGAATTTAGGCACGCACCGCTAATTCATTTTAGAAGCCAGATAATTCTGACTTATCTTCTATTCATTAGCATTATCTAATAAACAGGGCTGCGATGTATCAGATCCAAACCGATACGGCAAACACTGCACCGAAGAGCAGAATAGTCTTCATCAGGTCATCAAGAAACCAGCATCAACACCTGTCTGACATCTCAAACTTACCACAAACATAACGGAGGAGTTGTCGGCATCTCACGAATCAATTGTTTGGGGGTTAGTGAATTTAATGCTGTGGTGAAACGCCTCATTGCATCATCATCAAGGAAAATACACACACGCGACATCGGACGTCTGCGATCTAAACAGCCCTCTATATAAAGAACTTCTATTCTTTCCTACTTTTAGTGTTTAAATGGCCTTTGCGTTTGATCAGCCTATCAGAATTGTGAATTCATTAAAACAAATTGTGATTAGCCATCATTTTTTGTGCAAGTCTACCCCTGTAACAAAGAGCTCCTGCTCAGATGAGAGGCCCACTCAAATGACAGTCGTCATACGGCCAGCCGGCTGAAACAGACTTGTCATGACTCAACCAGGGCCTCGCAGCAAGGAGAGAAGAAGGAGAAAAAAAAGGATGATCTCAACTGAGCAGCGCACACAGCCCTGGGGTCAGCCTGATGCAGGCACACTGTCTTGTTCTTGTGAGGACAAACTCCCAGTAGCTTCACAGCAAGCGCCTGATATCCCCAAAAAACAAACAGGAAATACCGTGACGCAGACACGGATTCCTGCCGTTTGTGCCTCGGTCAATGTGACACAGTCAACCCGCGAGAGCGGAGTTTGACCCGCGGTGAAGTGCTGCCAACTGTACACGGTAACGGTTCGGACGCGCTGTCCTTCTGAGGAGCCCAAGGGAACATTTAAGTAGGTTACTAGACTACAAGGAGGGTGTGTCTGCCTCGCTCGACGCTGTCAAGTGTTTCTGTCCATTTGAGGACAATGATAAAGCCGTCTAATTACACAGAGCAGAGATCAAAACAAAATGTTCCCTACGTTAGCGTAGCCATGAGTCAGTTAGGATAGAGTCAGAGGGTGGCAAACAAAATCTGGTAAAAGAAATGTTAATTCATCAACAAAGACCATCAACTCATTAAGTTTACCAAACAGTTTAAACAAATCCACAATTCTTTAATATAACCAGGAATTGCAGTGAGAGAATAAAGACACCTCCTAAAAAGTAGTGTTAAATTGATGAAGCTAACAAGTATGTGTCCCAATCCTTTAAACAAATTATGGGTCACTGTAAACACGCCTCTCATTGGGCAACACATGAGTGCATGGCAGGTGAATACTCAGGAACTCGTAGAAGTGGCGACAGGGAGGACTGTGCCATTATGTAGCACATGTACCACTTCACATGTTCACAGTGCATAACGAGGCGTTGGTCACCATGTAATAATTAGTTGCTGTTAGAGGAGCATAGAATCCACTATGACTGTGGAGAAGTAAAAACCTGTTCTGCAGAAGGCACACACAGAAAGGTCATGTGAGCAATTAAGAGTTCCCGGTCATTGCAAATTATCTGTTGATTGTTCAACATCCCCTGAAGTTTTTCAGCCCCCAACTTGAAATATTTACTTTTTAATGAGTAGTTGATAAACCAGGATGACAGAAGACCTTTTGGGAATTGAAAATTATTATTATTATTATTATTATTGGTAGAAAAGACTGGGGGAAAAGCCCCAAATGTAGCTATCAAAACATGTAATGCTGATTAATTTATCAAGCAGCAACTTAAGAATAAATTGAACCGAGAACGTTTTGGATATCAAAATGTTGGTTTAGGGCGCGTGAGGCGAAGAATTAAGACATTTTACCATATAACTGTGGGCTCTGGGCAACTGAAGGACACTTCTACCAAAGATTGACGTTTTGAGGAAGAAACAATTACACAAAAAACAACCCATTATTCAACGTTGATCGTGGAAAATAATTTTGGACGCCAGTGAAAAAAATAAGTCCCCACGTCACCCATTTCATGCTCAATATTCATAACGTTCAACAGTTTAAGTGGGAAAACAATAAAATATGCTTAACGTTGGGTAACGTTACTCAAATATTAAACTACACACGTGAACATGTTTACTTAACAGCTTGTTTAAGTATTTTGTTAATTTTTTCGAAAAACAGCTAAACACCTTTGGTGGCTGCATCTTAAAAAAAAAAAAAACTTCACCGCTCAGAGATCCAATCTGCGGGACGACAAAAACTGGAAGACACGTTAAACCGAAGACATATTCATGCAACTCCACCAACTGTTGAAATTAGGAGAATAACCCGCTTAATGACAGATTATGTAATGTAACAGTTAACGGCTGTGTACTGTATGCAGCGGGAGCTGTGTCGTAGTGGCCTGTAGCATGCTAACGCCTGCTGCTAGCGGGCTACACCAGGTGCCTGGGCCTACCTGGAAAGTTGGTCAAAAGGATTGGGTGGTGTTGGCCGAGGTAACGTTATTGCTAAGCGGCTAGCTGGCCGTAGCTAAATACAAATAGGAACACCTAACTGTGCTGTCAATGCACGGGCCTAAGGTGAAAGCTATCCCAGTAACAACAAAGGGTACACGGCTAGGTTATTTCTTTCATATTCGGTGAGTGGGTTGGCGTGAAAAAGAAAGAACACGAAGGCATAGCAGCACGCTAAAAAAAAAGACGCGGTGAGACAATTTATCGTAGAAACCATACAGCGAGGTCAAACCCCGAATACAATCGCCGTTCGGATGCTTAAGGGCCAAACAAAGTCGGCTGCTCCGCTAGCACGCTGCTACAGCATGGCAGCATCCGTGAAGCAGGTCAACATAACAAGCCTCCGCTCCGGGGATTATAGCAGCTTTTCACACAGACAAGAAGAGTAGTTGCGCTTTTTACAAGTTAAAGTTACCTGGCATTGTGCTCTAGGTGCTCGTTTCGAGGTGTAACGTTACACGAAGTTCTAGCAAGTACACAGCGAACAGTGCGTGGTCGTCGTTTCTCCAGTGGGGATTACTCTGCGCTGCGATGCAACGTAGCTCAAGTTAGCTAAATCCTGTTAGCCACCTTGCTAACGTTAGAACGCTGGGTCGGTCACGTGGTGTGGAGCTGCATTCAAGTTTTTTCATGAATGTGGGAATTACAAACAAGCTAATATGACAGTTATTCTAAAATGTAAAATAAATAGCACAATTAAATGAAAGCGTCCCTCAACTTAAGTTAAGACCATCATATGCAGTAGTTCATCCAACCAAAACAAATGCTGTGTACAAAGAGTTAAAGATTTAAATTAGTTATTTTTTAACATAAATGACAAAACACGTATTCATCCATTCATCCAACAAATTTAAGTTGCAGGTCTAGATTTGGGAAAACTGTAAGCAAGAATTTACAAAATACGTTTAAGGATTGTTTTTGGATTAAAATTCGAATTCAGTCCATAACAACGTTGCAAACATGTCAGTTTTTATGTGAGATATTGGCATGTCTTAATCTATGTATAACATTGGAAAATACTGTGAATTCAACCATATGAATTTAGAATAACTGAATCCTTCTAAATAGTAGTAGTATTCAGAAAATGTTGGTTCTATTTGATGTTTTTTTACCGTACTAACACTGACAAATACTAGAATGCAGGTTGCAGCGAGGTAGCAGTAAGACACTGCATGTGGAGAACAAATTAAAAAGACTGAGCAAAATACCATTGGAACAAATAGATTTGTTAAGTGTGCAAATAAATATGTGCAGTGATGCACAGAAACGGATGTAGCCCGGTATGCAATCCGTTGCACCCCAACATCTAGTTGTATTGCACCTCAGTGTTTCCATCCCCCCAGAGGATAATAGTGCATGATGAATAAGGATTGAACAAGATCCCGCTGTGGTGAACTCTGAGCAGAAAAACACTGTAAATCACAGACACTATTTCCTCTGATGTCCATTCGGATGTGAGAAAGAACTAGGCTCTATTTTCTTTTGAGAAAAATGTACAGATACTGGTTTGATTTTTTTAACCCTTTCTTAATCAAACTGATAATATGAATCTTTCTTTTCTGATTAGGTGTTTTATTTGTTAATCTACAGTTGTGGTTCGGTGAATGAGCGGTTAGTTTGTCAATGTGTACATATATATATTGAATACGAAATGGTGCAACTACTCTTGTAAAAACAACATTCCCACAGCACCAAAATTACCATAAAGTTGAAACAAACACCTCACTTATTCATAAAAGAAAAAAATGTGGTGATGTTGTATTAGAGGATCTCAGTTTTTTGCAGATCGTGTAACTAGGGCTGCAACTGTTATTTCATAATCTGTTTGAACGTGTACATTGACAAATTCGGCATACATAAGCAGCAGCAACAAACTAATGTACATTTAAAAGGGGATAATGACGTCCAGTTTGAGGAACTAGAGACGCAGTCTCTCAGCGCATGTGGTCAGCTGAAGGTCTCTGCGCTTTGTTTACGTCGCTGGACCGGTACCGCGTGCACGTGAGTTGCCGTGCGTGTGCCTCACTGGTAGCTAATGGCCGCCGCACGGCTCTGACCTCACACAGCAGTTACTGCTGAAAACGCCATCCACACCAATGGCGTCTCTCTAAGGCCAATAGTTAAACTTGTATGCCCCCAATGGGTTACCAATAAACCAATTCATGTGCACACGTCACAATAACGTTGAGGGGCGAAAGTCGGGCTCACGATGTGTACGTGAATGCAACACGTTAACAAACATCCTTGAAGCTCCGCCACACAGCACCACGAGCTACACTTATTACTTCAAATGCCTGCGTGGCTTTGGAAATAAAATCATCTTTCTGGATAGATGACAAATTCTCAGTACTTTAGTTTACTTTAGTCTTATGGAGGACTAATTGACGAACAGTATTAACAACATACTATCAACCCACATAGTGCTCAAATCAGTGTACAATATAGTATAGTGTTACTGATCCAAGAAAAGGTATGAATCTAACATTTAACACTGCATAGGTTAATGAACCTGTGTTCCGGTATTGTAGTGTTCTACCACAATACAACTATTTCCAATGGAGGCAGTGACTCTTAAGTTCATTTGTCCCTATAATTTTTTTTTTAGCCTTTGTGATCTTAAGTGATGCAACACCATAAGTAACGTCATCCGCGACATGTCTGCAAGTTATTAAAACAAATTCTATCGTACCGGAGACACACATGTATTGTTTGCTTTTAAATGGACATTGTTAACCGGTCGGCGTTGTTCCTCCTTTTCTTTATGTAGCAAGCCGCTAGCTCCACTAATAACAACAACTCACCACGCAACTTCAAGCGCTTATAGAGGGAATCCGCAAACCAGCTGTCGGGTCGGGGGGGGGAGGAGACGGCTCTTCTCCGGTTCCGGACGTCACAGGAAAAACACACAGTGAAGAAAATAATCCAATAATCTCCAATACACCAAAACAATTCGTGTCTCCTTTGTCCGCTAGCTCGCGTAAGTGGCTAAAAACGGAATAAATCCCCTGTTTCTCTGTCGAAACGTCGAGGGGGAAAAACGTTGTGTCGTGGGACGCGTTTGTCCAGCTGTACACTTCAGTCATTGGTTGGGATCCACGTCAGTTAACATTTACGACCAATTCTATTGGTCGCAGTGATATCAAGACCCGCCCTACCCAAATTCATGTAAGTAAACACATTGTATCCCATTTTCCCCGCTGCCCCTATTTTTAATTCAATACTACGAGTCAATATTTGACAACGTGGTGGTTTCAACTAGGCCCGACCGTGCTTTAACAGATAAAGCTCTAGGTTTTTTTTTGTCAAAGTTTTAGGGCCGGGAAAGCAACAAGAGGGGAGTAAAAGTACTGCAGATTACAACATTTCATACGTGAGTGGGAGCAGTAACGTGCACATGTGTTTCATGGGCCAGAACTTTCCAAGTTTGTGCCTCATCGATTCTCTTACTTATACACATTTGTATACAGGAAATACAATATTTGATTTTCGATTTTGCTTTAGTCTTGAAGGATTGTTGAAATACTCTCACATTTTGTTATAATCTATTATTAAACTTTTACACAAAAACAATATGCCTATTGTGATTATTATTGATATTTGACTATCACAAGTCAAAATAAGCTTTGAAAGCACATGCTGGTTGTTAATCATGTTAAAAACCTGGAGTCACAATGCAAAAACAACACTATTTGCAAGTAAGTAATAAAGAGGAACTAAGACCCATGGACTTCCGCTATATGCTGGGATATACTTTATCATATTGGGACATTATTGTGTAGAAAATAATCAGTCACAAAAAGTATTTATAACTGACCGATAACACTTTAAAATAATTTATTTTTAGATGGCAAGAATCTTTGGCATCACTCTAAGAAATGCAGGTTAGGATTGTAAACAACCCTTTGCACACTGGGCATTTATATGGGGTTTCCAAAAAAACGTTCACAACAGCTCTGTGACACAAATAAATTTATAAAACAAGCACAAACTAAAATGCACTTAAAATATTAGGTTTGTACAGGGAACAGTCAAAATGTGTAAATCGCTTATGTCTACAATGGTACCCTTATGACCAATACAATTTATTTACAAAAATCCATGCATACACTAGTGCTTCAATCTAAACGCCTTGTAACCCGAGACGATTTAGTTGTAATGACTTCAAAACCTTAAAACAATTTGCCCAGCTCTGCTCCACCCGTTTCCACAATGCAGATTTAGAGGGCTGACAATGTTTTAGTAATGACATGTTGGATAAACTGTTTGACATAAATAACATGATGGCAGTAACATGTTTGTCGGTGTAAGCAGAGATTCTGTTGCAGACTTATTTAATCTTACCTAAACTTGTTGGAAGAGCAACATTTTACTACCCATTCTGAAAACTGTAGTTTATTGAAAACAGTAGTAAACTCTACATTTAGTTATTCTTCAGTTGTACTCTCACAATAGCCATTGACGTATTTGCAGCATCCAGGGATAATTGAGGTCATTTACTTCATTAGCCTTTTGGCACCTAAACACTAGTTCTCTAAGGCTTAACTACCTTAACTAAATCAAGAATCCATAGCTGATTGGTGCTACATTTCATTCAGCCTTTGTCCTAGCATTTCATAACAGCTGTGGATCAATCCATGTGCCCGTGTGAAAGCTAAACAAGGAGGGGGGGGAGGGGTTGTCCCAAGTCAGCAGCAAATAAAAGGGTGCATTACTCTAACAGCACAGTGGAGGGAGACTGCAACACACAGCAGGGTTTTATGGGCAGCATGGTTTGTCCTCTGGATGAAACCATAATATTATGTGGTCAATGTGGATCAAAGTTGTGTAGCTGTAAGCAAGGATGTACATTTTCCGTTCCCATAACCACAAATCGATGTTGGGGTGGAATGATAAATTAAGTACAATACTGGGTTCCAGACACCCACCAGTTTACAAAAATAACCAAATTAGGTTCTATGTCATGTACAGTTTTAATATTAATAACTGGACAGGTGAAAAAGAAACAAATAACTATTCTGTATAGTCTTCCTTGAATCTTGCACCACAGCACTGCTGTGTAGTTAACTGCTGCATTGTCAACGCTGGATGCGAGATGCATGCTTGTGCATATGCGTTGAGGAGGAGATGGGTACATTAAATCAGGAACACCAGATGTCCTTCAGAATGTCACCTCAAAATCTGTGTGTGTGTGTGTGTGCAGAGGATTTATCTACTCTAACCCGCAACATAATATTTTTCTTTGAGAAAGGAATGCAGGAATGTATAGTTTCCTTGCGATTGCACACGCACATACAGCACAACACACACATACGCGACCACAAAGCTGGACAACACTAGCAGAATATCTCTCTTCCAGCTCTGATCACACATAAAAATGGCGGTTGGAGTGAGAAATAGATTGATATGAGACGACTCATGTAGCAGATTTAATACACTGCACGCAGCCGCATGAATGTCAAGGGAGAACATTGCATTGTCACATTGTCATGAATACATACACACCAACTGTTCTCACATTAACAATTTAGTTACAGACATATTTCCTTACCCCCACCGCTCTTCTCTTGTTCTTGTCTGTTATACATTTCACCCTCAGTATATTCACAATTGAATAATAAATCATAAATTCCCTTCCTGTACCTCTCTCTCTGCCCCCTTGCTCCCTCTCTCTATTTTTCTCACACAATAGCTCACACTTGATGTCAGAGGGCACTCATGTTAAAAGTGTGTGTGAGTTTGTATCTTATACCCCAGCCTTTCCCGTGCCCCCACTCCAGGCTTCTCTGGTGAGTTTGTCCAATGCCACTTGCAAGGACACATACATGCACTGGAACATATGACACCCTTCCGTGCACTTGAGCTGCAAGTGTCCCGCACTCATTGGTGCAATATTAGCTTTTTTTATTTTCAGCAGAGCTCAGTGCAGGTACAAGTGCCTCCATCTCAGCAACAGGCCTTAGGATTTTAACAAGGACTTTGTTGAACATGGAATAATATTACTGCGATACATCTGTGAAAGAAAAAAATAAGTCACTAAAGTACATGCAAATATTTCTACCTCCACCACCCTCTCTTCCCTTCAGTGGGTGCCCTGTGTGTTTTACAACCAACATTCAGACACCAGGCCCCACTTGTGTTGTTATATGTTTCCCTGTGAAAAAAGTGCACGCAGGACTTTTGCAGAACGGTTTGTTTTGGTGGATAATTATTACGTTTTTTGACCCATGACGCGGGCGCAGGTTGAGTAATGCAGCATATTCATGCCATTATTCCCCTTCATGAAAGGAAGAACGATATTTTTCCAAATGGCCTGTCAATGTGCAGACCATCTGTCACTTGAGCTTAAACAGCCTAGTCTGATAAGAATACTAGTAGTACTCTAGTCTCCATATGATAAATATGTGGCTAGAGCTAGTTAGCTTAGCATAGGGTAAAGAAGAAATAGGGTGAAGCCGTTTGTCTCCAGCTGCTGGCTCAAGAAAAGATCTGTATCATGGACCCCTAAACTCTAATTGGAAAATAAAAACAACATTAGAATTTTACGTTGAAGGAATAGTTTTACATTTGACTATGAGTAAAGGCTTTCTTGCCGAGACTTACATCCGAGACTCGCATCTGAGATTGATTTCCCTCACATGTCGGCAGGTAAACATGAGGCTTCAACCAGCAGCTTATCACAAATGTTCAGTCTTGTTATTAGTGGCTTTAAGAGGTGCTGGCAGGTGGATTTTTATTCATCTTGTGAGCAAAGCCGAGCTAGTTCTTACAGTTCCAATAAGCTAAGTTAACTGTCTACAGCCTTGATATTGGTTGATATTGTGTAAAGCTATCAACAAGATCAGCTCGACTGCCATTACGAAGATAAAGTAATGTTATTTGAATGAATGCTATCGGGAGGGTAAGTAACAGGTTATCATTTGTATTGTAGATGACATTGGAGTCTATTTTGAGCACCAAGAGGAAGAACAATATTTCAGTGTGTGTGTGTGCGTGTATTTGCATGCATTCTTGCATGTGTATGTTGTAGGTGTATTCCCGTTGCTCGAGAACTTCCAGGGTCCCAGAGATAATGTGGGATTCATGAGAGGAATGCCGCACAGGGGTTTCTTCCTGTCACCTGACTCCATCACTTCCTGTGTTGGGCTTCCTGTGTCCGGACCTCCAAGGAGGGAAGGGTGAGGCTGCACCTAGACCTTGAGAGTCTCAGACGTGATGGAAGGGTTGACGGTCTAGGATTACAGTAGGTGTCAATTAAACTTAGCAAAAGTCCAGGTTTGAAAGTATAACTTGTTGCAATGCTGCCACCTGACTGCTAATTTTACTCATTGATAATTAACCATAAGGAAAGATAAAGAGTGAAGAATTGCCAATCAAACATGCACAGAACAAATGTAAAACAATACACGAGGCAATAAAGCAGTAGAGAAAGAGGGGTGATGGCAGGATCCATATGGGGCCTCTTAGTTTTTGGGAAGGTATGGGAGACATGCCAGGTAATGGCTTCCAGGCGCGCACACACACACACACACACACACACACACACTAATTTGATTTGGAAATCTGATGGGGTAAGAAGAATGAGTGGATGTGTGTGTGTGGGTGTGTGTGTATATATATATATATGTACCAGAGGCCTTTTTCAAATACTCAAGAGGTCTGACTTCCTCTGCCTACTGGGAGCGGGGCCAGCAAGTTTCAGTGTGTGTGTGTGTCTGTGTGTGTCTGGGGGGTTAATGTATGCTTTCAATCACAGCTCTAGTGTGGAGAAATCAGATCCCTGCAGGATCGATGTGGACCTCAAGGTCCACACATACACATCTGAAAACACACACACACACACAAAGCACAGGAAGATGCTTACATGTAATGGGTAAGACAGCAGCAAATGCATTACATAGTTTGAATATCAAACGATGATTGTCGTGGATAAAACTCAGGCATGAGGGTGGTACAGATCTTTGCAATGACAAAAAATCATAATTTGTTCAATGTTGACAAAACACACCTGTAAGCTTCCTGCTTTTGTCTGCAAAGTTAGAAAGTTGTATATAAAGGTTATGAAAAGGTTAACGGGGCAGCAACAGGGAAAGTAAAGGGGAAAAGACAAAGAATGTAAGGAGACAAAAAAATAATTAAAACAAAGCGACAGTATGTGAGGAGATGAAAAGATAAGCAAAGAGGAGGACAGGAAGAGATAATTAAACGAAGGAAGGCTAGATATGGAGGAGTGGGAGGAGACGCAGAGGGCAACATGACTTGATGCACCGCTTGCTGTGGAATACTCCCCCCTCACTCTCCAACACATACAGACACGCCACAATTTCCCAGTGAGGTAAATCCACCAGCATTCCACTTATATGCTCTGTCACAGCCCTCCCACTCTTCCAAACTGTGTGTGCATGTGTGTGTGTGTGTGTGTGTGTGGGTCACCACTCACATTCCTGCGTTGAGCCAAGAGGCAGCGAGTTCAGCTGCAGAGAGTCAGAATTACAAATCCAACTTACAGCTTTAAGATGGAAAGTTCCACTTTTCTCAAAGAAGAAGAAGAAGAAGGAAAATAGTTATTTCTCTTTTTCAGTGCATCCTACCCACCTCTTGTTTCCTCCTGCTCTTTCTCCTCCATCTCCCTCCCTTGCTCCAAACCTTGGACTCTGGCGCCGGGGAATCCCTTTAGAGAGGTGAAAACTGAACAAGGAGCATCAGCACACAAAGAAGTGAGTAAAGATTCAAAGCACATATAATTGTAGATTGTCACTCTGTCCTGTGGCGGTTCAATGCTTTTTATACAAGCAGTTTTGGAGGAGCGCATGAATCAGAAACCTCATGATCTCCTGAATGCCCGATCTCTTTTAAGGTTTTTGCTTCACTCCTAAACAACAAACTGTCATGTTTGTAATGTTTGCATTCCTGGCTGTGTTAGGAACTGTCAAAGCTGCATGACGATCGGCACTAAAAGCCCGACTTGACATTCAAGCCGCCCTATACTTAAAAGTCTGAGAGCTCAATTAGTTAATGATGCATAAAAGTTGAAGGTGTTGCGCAATCTGTCCCTAATGCATTGTCTCGGGGGGGAGCCTGAGTTGTTTGTTTTGCTGATCCCCTGCAAGCTCTAAGTCGTGTGTCTGAGAAAGAGAGAAGAAAATAAGAAAAAGAAAAATTGAGGGGCAAGGGGCAAAAGAGTGGGGGAGAAAAAAGTATGTGCAAGAGAGTTGAAGTTGAGGAGAGATGTGGAGATTCAATCGCCGGTTTTATCATCAAACAGTGATCCCTTCACCGTGAAGAAAAGACAGTGATGCACAAATGCACAATAGTGCACAACAGTATATTAAAATGTTCAAATGCTTTCGAGCACATTGAATAAAAACAGATGTTGCATGTACAAGTATGTATGCAACAAAAAGTCAAACTATCTCACACTCTACTTCTCTCACTTTCTCAATCACACACTTACAGAACGGGATTCAAACAAACACAGCTTTGTTTCATTAGACTCCTCTATTTAGTTTGCTTTTGGCTCAGATCACATACACGCACACAAGCCAATGTAAACCAGCACACACAAAGTAAATCCATGTGCTGGGGAAAATACAGCCGACATGGAGACAACTTAAAACGTTTCTCTTACTCTTACAGGTTCTGTTGTTTATTTAACCTCGAACAAAAAAGATATATAATTTAACATCATATAACATCGATAGATTTAGTGTCTGGCAGACCGGAAATCTTCCTCTGGCTTCTGAGAAGTCAAATAGCTGCAAACTTGAATTTCAAGTGTACTTTGAAAAAAGGGTTGCGTGTGTGTGTGTCTTCTTCCCTTCCCCTTCCTAGCTGTGGAATATCCCTGCTGTGTCCAGATTGCTCTCTCACACTCATGCATTGTATTTGTTTTAGACCTACATTACTCAGTTTGCATCATCTTAGTGTTGGTGTGTTTCTCCACAGAACCTGGCTCCTGTAAAGATGGCTGACATGTTGCAGCCAGACCTGCAGCTACCTGGTAAGAGATATACACATGCCAGGTTGCTATGGCAGCTTTGCCAAAGTGGTTATCTTCTGAAGTATGAACACGCTGACCTCCATCTCCCACTTGGTTAAATTACTCTTATCAGATTCCAGTCATTCCAGTTAAGGAAAAACATTCACTTTGACATTCACTGTAAAGCTTCCGTTCAGGGAAAATAAGACTCTGTCTACATGCAGGCAGAGGCAGTTAATGACAGTCCAATATGGCTCTTTCTTTGTGATAAGAGAGGGGCTACATATCTCTCCTCAAACACACATTTCTTTTGGCTATTCTGTTCATTTTCCAGTGGAGTTTGTGTGACACTTCTCCCAAAACTGAATTATGCTTATAATGAGATTTGAATAGTAAGACACCACTGTATACCCTTACATTTGACCTTATCTTCCTCACCCTTTTTCTCTTTCTCCATTCATTCCCAGGTGATCGCTTATCAGCCCCTTCATCGCCTGCCAGAGCTAGAAATGACTGTGGCATCACACCCCTCACCCCCTCACCGTCACCGGTAAATACACACAAACACTCACACACGCTCACACACTCACATTCACCACAGACATTTGCACACACCCAATCCCATATCCACCTCATGCCTTTATATTTAGCTCCCAAACATGACCTGTAAACCCACAGCTACTTTGCACTGTCATTTGTGGTTTATAATAACACTTACACTCAGAGTTTAAAGTTAAGCGTAGACTTAACGCATTCCCCTATACAGACTACAATCTGTGGTAAAGAAATATATACTGTACATTTCAGCACTGAAGGAGGAGCAGAGATGAGAGGAGAGAAGATGAGAAGTTTTAATCTGTCAAACAGGAGAAATAATGAAGAAATATTCTCCTATCAGCACCGTCTACCAATCACACAAACGCTCCCTTTCAGATGGTGGAGGTCAAACCCAGGATGTTGCGTCCATTCTCAGTTGTCGTGGCGATAGACTTTGGGACGACCTCCAGCGGCTACGCGTTCAGCTTCACAGAGGACTCAGACGCCATTCACATGATGAAGTAAGAGCTTCTGGGTGTATTGGCTTCACTTCAATTCTGTCATTTTATTGGCTACCCGTGACATTGTTTTCTCCCTTCCTTTTGCAGGCGCTGGGAAGGTGGCGACCCTGGGGTGGCCAATCAGAAGAGTCCGACTTGTCTGCTGCTGACTCCTGATTTGCGGTTCCACAGTTTTGGGTTTGCGGCCCGGGACTTCTACCACGACCTGGACCCAGAGGAGGCCCGCCACTGGCTGTACTTCGATAAGTTCAAGATGAAGATCCACAGCACAAGTGTAAGAGAGATCAATAATAAAGCCAATTTGCATCGCACTGCATTGTGGGGAGTGTAGGCTCCAGTGTTTTTTGGTGCTTAAACTAGAATCACAACTAAAAACCTGGATGGCTATCCTTTAGTTGCCCACAAGTCCCCAAACCTGTGCTATACAAAATAACTGAAGGATCCACTTTGAAATGATGACTTGTCCTTGCTGTAGTGTTTGAGTGTTGGCGGCTTTGTCTCCTGCAGGACCTCACCATGGAGACAGAGCTGGAGGCGGTCAACGGGCGGCGGGTCAGAGCCATCGAGGTTTTCAGTCATGCCCTGCACTTCTTCAGGGAACACGCTCTAAAGGTGCACTGTCAAGCCCTCGTTTATGATTGCAGTATGATGCCTCACAGGGAGACGTTTATTCACTTGATTGTGTGTGTGTGAGATGTATTTACATATGGTTTATAGGTGGGTCAAGGTGTTTATATGAATATGAATGTTGCTGTTGCTGCTGTGTCTGGCTTTGATTGAACCTCATAACTATTTTGATCGTTTTACCATAGAAAGTGTTTCATTGATCCGGTTTTAGGAGGTGAAGGACCAGTCGTCATCCGTGCTGGAGGGAGAAGACGTCCGATGGGTTATCACCGTCCCCGCTGTGTGGAGACAACCTGCCAAACAGTTCATGAGAGAGGCCGCTTACCTGGTAGGACCTCACATACATTTGGATGAATCCAAGCATCAAAACATTGTTATGAAACAGGCTACAAATATGTTCTGTTCTGTTCTAACGTTTATTGTTAATTACCCTGTTTCATGAAAAGTTAAGAGATACAGGTTTTTTTTTAATCACTTACTATAAACACACATAGACAGACACTCAAACTCCTAACGCTGCATATTTGACTCCATCCTCTTTAAATATCTTCTCATCAACACACACAAACACACACACACACACACACACACATATTTGCTATGCTGTACAACTCATAAGGACTTGTAGGAAGTGTGCGTACGTGGACAGGAATGCAGCGGGTCCTCTCACAATGTATATCGATGAGAATGTACCGACCTGTGTGTGTGTGAGAGAGAGAGAGTGAATATGTACTTTTGCATTACAAATGCAATAGAGCACAGAAACGGCTGTGCAACGTTTACCTTTTAATGCCACGCTTATTCTTGTTTTTTTTCTGTTCAATTTTCAAATTATCTCACACTCACACACACACTGGTTTTCACCCCTTTATCTCTCATCTGCCCTTCACTCACCAAGGTATATACATAAACAATCTGATGCAAACACACTGCCATAAAGGCACACACACCCTGCGCTGGCTCCCAGCTTGAGGCCGTCGGGGTGTGTGTGCTTCCTGCTGGTGATGAGGTCATCACAAGTGAACAATGAGGGAGACCGGCATACAAACACAGGAAGTGGTGTCCAGACCCCCGCCCTGCACGCACACGCACACACACACACACACACACACACATCATTCCAGCCACTTAACTTTACACCTAATACATCAAGACTGTGCTCATGTATAAACTCTCCTCTGCTAATGATGCTTAGCATGTGTATATACATACCACAGCAGTATCTACATGCATGTCAGAGAGCATGATGGATCTTTTTGAGGGTGGCCTTTGTCCAGTACCGCCATGTCTAACTTTCCCTTTTTCAGCCCCTTTAGTATCTCAAAGTGACCTTCAACGTTTCTCACCCTCTCTGTCTGTCTTGTGTCCTCCAGGCCGGTCTGGTGTCCCCCGACTGTCCTGAGCAGCTCCTCATCGCACTGGAGCCCGAAGCTGCGTCCATTTACTGCCGTAAGCTCCGCCTCCACCAGGTGCTTGACCTGAGCTTGCAGCCGATCACGAATGGCTTTGATCTGGAAGGGTCCCGGCCCTTGGACTCCAGCTTTAGACAAGGTAGTGAAGAGAGTGTGTTTTTCTGTGTGTAGACTTTTTTCTGTGTGTGTTTTTGACTTTTTCATGCGCATAAGCATGAAACCACCATGTGTTCCTGGAAATGTTGTTGAATTTCACCTTGGTAAAATGTGGTTTATGCAAAGGAGCGACTCGGTTTGTTTGTGTTTGTGAGATCTGAAAACATATACTACTTGTGGCTTTTCCTCAGATGACCTGGCTCTTTTCCAGATTTTCCAGATTCTATTTCTAATATGTGTTTGGTGTTAGTGTGGCTTTCCAATGAATTATTGCAAAGATATTTGGGCCATATTTGATGCATGTGAGAGCAGAGCATGGCCATTGAAACTCTTCTGCATCAATCATCAAAGATGAGAATATCTGCTTCTTTGATGGAAAGTCCAAAGTAGGAACTTGTGCACATAAATATGCAAGGGGAGAACTTAACTACGATGCAAGCTATAAATACAACACTGGCTTGTTATCATCACATAAGACAGATTTGGCAAACGTGTATGCAGACAGTTCCACTATGTACACACCCAGAATATACAAATCAAAATCAGCATTTGAAGTGAGTTTTTTTTTTCTATCCAAATAATGTAAGTCCCGCCCCATTCACACCCCATTTAGCTCTAAGTGCTCCACTCTGTGTGTTACCTATCAGTCATTTGGTTCTAGGCTTTGCGTACAGAGGGTTTGTCGGTGCTTTTTTGTTGTGCACATGTGTTGAGTTTGATGATGGAAGCAGAGAAAGTAAACTTAAAACCAGAAAAAATAAGAACGACGCTGAAACCCTCCGTAGAGCTGAGAGGAACTGCCTAGTAGGGTGATGATTCTCTGTAGGATTTGGTTAAAAGCGACTTCTTTTACATTACAGAGGATTTAGAAATATTAAATAGTAAAACATTTCCAGAACCAGAAACACTTTTCAGAACTTTCCAGGAATAGGCCGTGGACTAAGTGGAAACATGACATGTTGTCATGACTACACAAAAGCTGCAGGGGGGGAAACAGTTGTGTTTGAAGCAGCAACAGGAAAATGCTGCTGATTTACAGCAAAGAAGACAATTCAGCGAACACACATGCGGTCCAAACTCCGCCGCACGGGCCCGCTTACAGACATGCGGTGAATGCCACGCACACAGAGAACACTCACACACACACACACACACGACACACACTAGGCTCAGGATATTGTAATTGGAACAAGGTGCGGTGAGACTATGATCTCACCCCCCTCCCGGTCTGTCATTCTCCTTCACTCGTGTTCATTTCTCTTTCTTTTCTTTCTGTCTTTTAAACATTCCCTCCCCCTCCAACGTTCTGTTTGCCAGGTCGACACACTGTGCAAGGACACGGGAAACCGCACAAACAGGCAGACAGTATTTACGCGCACACATGCACACTTGGCATCACGGCCGTCATGGCTTTTACTATCTTTAGCTTCTATTGCACCACCTTTCGGCTCCAAAGATAGCACAAGGGAGTCGTTAACTCTCTCACACACACACTCACACACACACACACACACACACACTTTCTTTTCTGCTGTTTCATGTAAATGGTTTCCAGACTTGCATTTCATTCATCACTCCCATTTAAAGAAACACACACACACACACACACACACTGACTTACATTACCTCCGGCGTAATCCAGAGCCTTAAGCGTAGTGTTGGCTTTCAAGAAAATGTAGTCGTTGTTGTTCGATAATTGCCTTGTAATAAACCTATTCCCCCCCCCCCCCCACACACACACACACACACACACACAATGACATCAAGCTTCCCCATAAACAAGGCAATGAGTTTGTGTTATTAAAAGCTAGACAAAGAAATACTACTTTTTTTTCCCGATGGCCCACTTTCGTTGCTTTAAAATGTTGACCACTTTAAGGCCCTTATGTCTGTCAAAGAGGCTGTCAGGTGTTTTGTATTTCTGCCCAATGTCTTACGGGTGTGTTCTGCTTTCTTTGGCTTTCATCCATGGTGCCAGTCGGGGAAATTACATGTGAGAGTGAAGAAAAAGTTGTGTGGGCATTTCAAACAAATTACTTTTGCCATGAGTAAACATCGAGGCCTTGTTTTTTTCGTATTTTACTTAGATCATGCAACTTGGCTTGTAGAATAAATTAACAAACCTTTATCTTCGTTGGGATGAAAAGGAACTCTCTTGCTTGAGCCAGAAGTTATTAAGCATTAGTTTAGCAAAAGCTGAACCTATATGTTTTCACAGAAAAGACAAAAAATGCTTGAATGCGAGCAGAGCAAGGTGGTGAAAAGGTGATGATGCCTCCTGGGGCCCTCAGCTGGAGAGAGTCCATATACATTCTTGTTGAATTGTTTATACTGAGAAAAGAGGGGCCCGGAGCAACATTTCAGGGGTACAAGAACTTCTGCTTGGGCCTCTGGGACCCAGAAACGTTTCCTATGCCACTGAAGAACTGCATACCTTTTCGCTGGAAACGCATTTCAACTATTATCTTGTGTCTCACTGTGACAGTTTGATCTGATTTAATGACAGAAGCTATTTCAAACGTGTGTGTGTGTGTGTGTATGCACGTTGCACGTTGTGTAGCTGTGCATGTTCAACTTTCTGTTGGCTTGTTGCAGCGAGGGAGCAGCTGAGGCGATCCAGACACAGCAGGACCTTCCTGGTGGAGAGTGGAACCGGAGAGCTGTGGTCTGAGCTACAGACTGGTAAGAGCTACAGTGTTTGTGTGTACATGTGTGTGTGTGTGTGTGTTTAAGAGGGGCAGACAGACCCCACATGTCGGAGATATTGATGGTTTTGACTTTTAACCCTGGCTAGTTGACTTTTGGCAGCAGCCCCCCCCCCCCGCTCTCTCATGTCTAATAACCCTCAGTACAGCGTGGTTGCTCTTTTCCCCCCCATAGCCAAAATCTTTACACCGTTGTGAAAATGAAATCCAAATATTCTAATGCTGCAAGAATGAACTAATTTATGCAAGAACATGGTCCTAATAAGATGTGTAGGTTTATGTTGTGTTCAGTTTTGCTGAAGGGACAATTGAACTAGCCCATATCTGGGGTTTTACATACACTATTTTCTTTTTGTTGAACCATGACAACGATCTAAAGAGCCACGCGCCCCTTGCTGACCCTCTGCTCCATTTCCTGTCCACACACACACACACACACACACACACACACACACACACACACGAGGGACCAAGCTCACGGGACTCTCCCCATCTGCACTCTCTGGCAGTCGAGAGTCCGTCCCCGTTTTGCATTTTATTCTCTCATCCAACATTTCCAGCTCTGATCGCTGTAAGACTGGAGATTGATTAAGTTTAGGCTCTGCTGGTGGAAGTGTTTCAGGGGAGACACCCAAATACACACACTCATTTACACATTCCACACAAAAGTGAAGCGACATCGTCCTCCATTTACCCCTGCAAATTGGGGTGAGACAGCATGTTCCTACGGCTGTGTAAAGTCTTTCCTGGCCCTGAGTTGTGCGTGCTCCTGCACTTTTTGTGTAGGTGACAGGTACATTGTCGCAGACTGCGGAGGAGGAACAGTTGACCTGACAGTCCATCAAATCGAGCAGCCACAGGGAACCCTCAAAGAGCTCTACAAGGCTTCAGGTACACACATTCACAATCAGCCAGAACACACCCAACAAAAACAACAAAAAACACTGCGCAGGTTTCCAAACTTCCTCTTCCTTGCAGGCGGTCCGCACGGCGCCGTGGGAGTAGACCTGGCCTTCGAAGCCATGCTGTGCCAGATCTTCGGCGAGGACTTCATCCTGAGCTTCAAGGCCAAGCGGCCCGCGGCCTGGGTGGACCTCACCATCGCGTTCGAGGCGAGGAAACGGACGGCGGCGCCGGGCAGGGCCAACGCCCTCAACATCTCCCTGCCCTTCTCCTTCATCGACTTCTACAAGAGGCACAAGGGGCAGAGCGTGGAGGCCGCCCTGAGGAGGAGCAAGTGAGCCCCGCACAGTGGGCCCTGGGCGATCAAACGATGGATCGATTGTGTTTACGTGGAACACTGAAGATGCGAACTTTCTCTGTCTCTCGTGTGTGTGTGTGTGTGTGCGTCAGTATGAACATCGTGAAGTGGTCGTCCCAGGGGATGTTGCGGCTGACGCAGGAAGCCATGAACGAGCTCTTCCAGCCCACCATCATCAATATCGTCAAACACATTGGTGAGAAACACACAAAGACGCTTAAACGTACAACCCCCCCCGAAGAGTGTGCATCTCCAACCTCTCTCCCCCCCCCCTCACAGAGGAGCTGATGGCAAAGCCGGAGGTGCGCGGCGTGCGTTTCCTCTTCCTGGTGGGCGGGTTCGCCGAGTCGCCCATGCTGCAGAGAGCCGTCCAGAGGGCGGTGGGGCGGACGTGTCGCATCATCATCCCCCACGACGTCGGGCTGACCATACTGAAGGGCGCCGTGCTCTTCGGCCTGGATCCCACCGTGGTGGGTGCTCGGGGGGGGGGGGGGGGCAGCAGGGGCAGCTCTCGGACATCTTTGTTTTTTTTAACAGCCTCTCGCTCTCTCTCTCTCTCTCTCGCAGGTCCGCGTGCGTCGGTGCCCCCTGATCTACGGCGTCGGCGTCTTGAACCGCTTCGTGGAGGGGCGCCACCCTCGCGACAAGCTCCTCGTCAAGGAGGGCCGCGAGTGGTGCACCGACATCCTCGACCGCTTCGTGTGCGTCGACCAGTCGGTGGCCCTGGGCGAGGTGGTGAGGCGGAGCTACACGCCCGCTCGCCTGGGCCAGCGGAAGATCATCATCAACATCTACTGCAGCTCGGCGGAGGACGCCGCCTACATCACCGACCCCGGGGTCAGGAAGTGCGGGACGATAACTTTGGACCTACCGGAACCGCTCCCAGTGCCGGGGGGAGCGAGGGGGGGAGGAGGAGGAGGAGGGGCGGGCCCAGAGAGGAGAGAGATCAGGGCGACCATGCAATTCGGAGACACGGAGATCAAAGTGGCGGCCGTGGACGTCATGTCTAACCGCTCCGTCCGGGCTTCCATAGACTTCCTGTCCAACTGAGGAGGAGCAGGAAGGAGAGACGAGGATTGGAGAAACATTAGGGGAGAAAAAAAAAACTGATTCTAGGGATGATAACTGTAGAGGAAAGAAAAAGCGGTACTTTGGGGCGTCGGCTTTGCGATCGAAGAAGAAAACTGTCATCCTGTAATGCCGACATTTATGCTTCACGTTTGTTCATCAGAGTAGTAAAAAAAAAGATTAACTCTGTGACTTAAAAAAAGAAAACGTGTCAGCATCTTCTCAACCGAAGAGGAGGGCACCCTCAGTATCTCCAACAAAGGAAGACGCCACCCAGTGTCACGTCACGCCACATGCACTCGTCACTGGCATTTCCTGCCCAGAAATGATTCAGAAGAACACATTTTTACGAAGAGCTAATGCCAGCAGGTGGCCGAGATGCAAAGATAGCTTCTAATATCCCCCCCTTTCCGTGGTGTACTTCAGCTATTAAACTACCTAGAGTGAGAATCACTCATCTTATTAGTTAAACATGGTGACTGCTGCCTCCCCCCCCCCTAATGCAATGAACTATAGGATGTCTCACAGCATCAATTCAATCCTATTTCACTCTTTATTTACAGATATGGATAGAACCAAGTTTTCTGCAGGCAAGTTTCTCCCCCGTGAATATGATTGTGCTCGACCTGGTGGCGAAAAGACTGAACTGCCTGCAGGCTGTGGGTCAAAGGGCCTATTTAAATTCTTAGCAGGAAAAACACTGGGAAGGGACATGGCATTATAGCAGAGTTTGCTAATTTCTCATAGAGTACGTCACCATTCAGGTGTAATGTTTGGGGTGGTTCATTGTAAATCAGGGCAAGAGCACCATTCGTATAATAAGCTATTTTACCAATACTTCGTTATTCATATACAATGGGAGTGGACTTCCCGCTGCATGCTTGTCTCTCCCAGCAGATGGAGTGCGCTCCGTTATTATGGAGGATGGCTCAGATGTTAATCAACTGAGGAAGACCGGTTGGATGCATTTAAAATGGAATGGTATTCTTTTGTCTAGTTATGGTTTTGCTTTAACTCCCGTAGGGGCTTTCATTTTCACACTTTAACAGATACTGTAATCACATTTAAAGCCTGTTTTTGTTGTGTATGTTGTAATAAACTGCATTCGTGTTAAGATTATCAGCCACTGTATCATGTTCATAAACCATGCTACTCCTGTGCAAGTTGCAAATTGATAAGATTATTCTCATGTGATTCACAGCCTTACGTTAATATGAATGTATTATTTAACAGCAATACTATATAATTTCAAGACCACTAGGTTTGAAAACCATCTATTCCTCCTCCCTCCTTCGGCAGATAATACACATGGTAACAGTCAACGGTGCAATCTCAGCTGTGAATTTATTGATAATGGTCAGATAAATAGGTTTACACAGCCAAAACAATGAATGGTTCAGAACTGCTCAACATCCCATCAGTGCTTTACTTCACATGTTACACGTTTGTTGGTCACATAAAACAATTCAAAGTACAGATGATGGAAAAGTCAGTTCAGAGAAGAGCAAAGTCTAAGGGTAGGAGTGCGATTAGTTCAGAACCAACGGGGGACTAATTCCATTCTTCTTGCATTTCTAATTTATTTCTCTGTAATTCCGCTACAGGTGGAAAGATGGAGGCTCGAAATGTTAACCAGACCATACCAAGTGAATGTTTAAGAAAAACACACGCAACATAGAAAAGAAGAAATAAGCCACCTATTACAAAGTGTAAAGAATTGGTCTTGAAATTGATAGATGAACTTCTTATTTCCCCCTTTTTATCTTTTTCAATCCATTTGCCATTTGCAGTGCATCTATGACTGTTTACAACACCTAACGTTACCTAGAATTCAAATCCATTTGCAGGTCAAAAATGCCGAGCTACATTCAACACCATCTTTGCATGTGTAAATGTAACCTAAACAGTATTAAAGAAATCTGCAAATGGATTTTAATGCCAGTTCAAAATTAGGTTTGGCTGCCGCCCCGCTTAGTGGGCATGGGGTCTCCCGCGGCCTCTGCCCCTGCCACCGCCGGGAGGGCCGTCCATACTGCTGCGTGGATTCTTGATCGTCTCGTCCACAGACAGGATGAGGCAAGCTGCCTCGGACGCCGCTGTCAAAGCGTTGATCCTCACAATGGAAGGCTCCCACACGCAGGCAGCAAAGTTGTCTGCAATGTCCTCGTTGTTGATGTCGACGCCGTACCACATACCGCCCTGCGGGGAGACGACACATGGAGCACACATTCATTTCCCGCCCATTTACGGCTCAACGGAGAGTCCCTCTGTGAAGCGATTGGATTTAAAGTCCTGAGTGGGACTGGGTGTGTGTGTTTGCGTTTCATCCTTCGAACCTGTGCATGTTTGGCCCGCAGCTTGTTCAGGATGTTGGTGGCGTCAAAGCCGGCGTTGTCACACAGCTGTCTGGGGATGATCTCTAGGGCCTTGGCGTACACTCCAATCAGCAGCTGCTGCTTCCCGGGGATGGTCCTGGAATAATCCCGCAGGTACTTTGACAGCTCCATCTCGATGGCTCCTCCCCCCGCAACAATGGAGTCATTCTGGAAATGGGTAAAGTACAGTCAGCCTATTACCATCAGTGCGCCCGGATGGGCAGACAAATCGAACCTAGTTCAATATCTTGATCGATTCAAACGGTCCTTTTATATGACAGATAATTTGACAAATATATCATACTCTGAATGGCTACATGCTGTGAGCTACGCTCCATCCGACGACTGACCTTGATGGCTCTGCGTACGATCATGATGGCGTCATGCAGAGATCGCTCCGTCTCCTCTGTGAACTGCTCGGCTCCGCCCCTCAGAATGATGGTGCACGTCTTCGCCTTAGGACATCCCTTAAAGAAGTTATACCTGCAGACACAGATGTGACGGGTGTGAGCTGGTGCAGTCCTGGTTCATGCAATGTTCACCTACAAACTTACCTCTCTCCTCCAACCTGGACCTCCTCGAAGAGTTCACACTGTCCCAGGACGCTGTCAGTCAGGTTACTCACTGAGGTCTGAATGGAGCCCCCGCAGGCCTGAAAGTCACATTACACATAATTAATGGTTCAGTGAATTATAGAAAATAAAAAAACATAGGTGTTAAACAGTAATTTAACACACGTTTCCACCCCAATGTATATATATAAAAATGTTACCCATCAAAAAACTAGATATGGAGGCTTTCCTTTTGAGTTAACAGATAAGGCTGAAAGCCGTATACTATATAACATCCACTGGAAGTCTGGGAGGTTTTCTAGTTATCGGTTTTCATCCTTTAAGAATGCACATGCATGGTTTCAAAGATGTGTCCGTCTATGTCCTACCATCATGGTCCTCTTCAGATCCTCCTCCTGCACCCTGCCAGCACAGAACAGGTCCCTGTCAGCGAAGTACTGGGTGGCCACGTCGCCGATGGGTAACTTGGACAAAACCACCTTGGCTCCTGACTGGTGGATCTTATCCAGCTTGTCATATAGGATGTTCCACTCGGCATCCACAATGGCCTGGTAATCCTGCAGAAAAAAGAGGAGGAAGGAAGAAGAGGTATTTCACAAAATGCCAGGGAACGTATTCCCATCCTGATGCTGTGTTGTGGCCTTCATACCTCCACACAGTTCACGCGGACCTCAGCGTTATCCTTCTCAGCCTTCAGCTCCAGCTCCACATTGAGGAGAGCAATCTTTGGATTGTTATAGGTTTTAGGCTGCATCTCAAACCCGGCGTAGGAGAAGGTCTTCTTGAACGCAACCCCGGAGATCATATGGGAATCCTGTAAAAAAATCAAAGAAAGTGTGACCTGGTGGATTTGGAATGTAAAAAATGTAAAGAAGCATGAAAGAACTATTAAGTCAACTAATGTAAAGCTTCTTTTAACTCACACCTAAACTTTCCATGGCCAACCCATGAATTTGTCTGTCCAACCCCTCGTTGACATCATAATGTGTAAAGTTTTGTTTAAGTGGGAGCAAAAGAAAAATATACCTCAAGGGCTCCTCCCTGAACCTTCTTGATGCCGATCATCTTCAAAGACAGCAGCTCGTCCAGAGACATGACAGCATCAACCACCATTTTGGAGAAGAACTCCTTCTGACCGGCAATCAGCTTGGAGTTCAGGGCTGTGGCGGCACACTTCTCCAGCAACTGCCTCTGCTCTCTGAGGGGATAGATTTTAAAAAGTTTATCTAGACCAGCTTTTAAAAGCTACAACCCAAAAAACAAAATTTCTTTAGTGCCAAACCCAAAATGCTGTCTGGCGTGTAAATAACATGTCGCTGTAAGAAGTGAGCACTTACTGCTTGTCGTCTTTCTTCACAGAGACGGAGATCTCCTTGATCTTGTTGACAGCGAGTTGGGTGGCAGTGCGGAAGGCTCTGATGATGGTCTGGGGGTGGAGACCGTCCTCCACGTACGACTTGAGCTGCTTCAAGAACTCAGCAGCCAGGAGAGTGACGGAGGTGGTGCCGTCCCCGACCTGAGGATGGTAAAACACAAGGAAGAAGATTATAAAGACATGATGACGCTTTGACCGGAAGGTGATGGAAATACAACAAACCAGTTATCATAAAGGCCTTTAACGGTAAAAAGAACCATGCTCACCTCAGCATCCTGGGAACGAGCGATGTCCACCAGGGTCTTGGCTGCGGGGTGAACCACATCCAACAGTTTCAGGATGGTGGCACCATCATTGGAGATTGTGGCCTTACCTGGAAAACACAATTAAATCACATTTCTGTTGAGGGCAACTTCAACTCGTAACTCTGTTCCTTCAGTCCGAACCTACACCTCACCTCTGCTATCCACCATCAGTTTGTCCATCCCCCTGGGCCCAAGGGTGGTCCTGACGGCCTCAGCAATCACCTGGAAAAGACAACCCAACAGCAGCATTTAGACAACTTTAGACCATATTTTTTATACACAATATTACAGAAAACAAAACCAGGGGGAATCTTTGTGTTTTCTCACCTGGCAGGCATTGATGTTACTGACGAGCTGGGGAACACCCTGAGACGAGTCTGTCCCTTCCTTCAGAAGGATAACCTGTGCGGGCTGAAGAGAGGGATTAGGGGTGAAGGAAGAAGTATTGGTTTAAAGACGAATATAAAGATGCAGTGAAGGAGGGTAAAGACAGGGAATAAAGTATGCTGAACCCCCAAAAATGTAGTTAAACAAATATGATAAGGGATTACAACTAGCATACTATGGCCTTTATATGAACATCACAGAATATATCAGTTTCCCAGAAAGAACCTTGACAGGTTCTGTTTTATTAGAAATTCCACTATGTCAGTATTAATTGATGAAATAATCATAGAGTTTGCTCATTATGTTCATTAATGACGTGTCCAAATTAGGCAGATCATCCTAATGAATGTTTGAACGTATTTATAAAACTTATAAGCAGCATTCGTCATTGGGTTACTTTACCAAAATATCTATTAAATAATTTTCCATCATAATAAACAGCAATATACCTCAATATCAAGTCAGTTAGCATTTAAGCTATAACATAACAGTTAAACATCCACAGTGCGGCTGCTCGTGCTGCAGCAGGGTGTGATGCTTTTGTTTCCCCTCAGACATGCTGTGTGACACTGTCAAAAGCCGGATGTCTGTTTGAAATCCGCTCACATTACTGTAGCAGGCTAAATGTCATAAATCCACGTTATATGTGCGAATGCACCGTTCTCAGATCACTTGTTAACAAAATATAGTAAAAGGTCTGCAAACAACTCTGGCTGGTCTTTGATTCTCTAACATCACTCCGCTTCACTCTGTCCCGCATAACAAATCTCAGGGAAGACACAAATGCTGACTGACTAATAATTTGAGCAATACAACACAGTTAACGCCATTCGGCGAGGTTTTCAGCGTGAAAGAGCAGCTAAAGACGGGTGGACATCTTTACTACGCAGCTCCTCTTACAAAGAGGCTAGCTAGTTAGCATAGCCGTTAGCATCGTTTACGCCCATTCATGTTGGTTCCCCTGCGAGGCTAACAAGTCCGGCTAAATATAAGCCCGTTTTTAAAATCATCTCCACAAAATGATTGCTTTCCAAGAACGCCGGACGGGAAAGGTCTGAGCTGTGAATGGTCCAGATGCAAATTCACGCTGATAAAGTGAAGGATGGACGTAGATTACACATTTGAGTTCGGGCATGAATGCTAACTCACTCACCATCATCTTTGCAGTTCCTTCGAGAAGCTTTCCGCCGGCGTCCAATCCCACAATGCTTTTCGAATTCAAGAGCTGCTGGGGGTGTGTTCAAGAACGACATTTTATTGTCAGCATACAGTCTGAGACTTTACATACTCAGATTCATACAAAACCGAATGTTCTGAAAATTGTAATTGCACACAAATACAATGATCCAGCTACAGTCTTTGTCTGTAGCAGTTAACTTTTATTCAAACATGTAGTTGTTATTGAGTTGTGCTTCTAGCTGGTATCTAAAATGTTTCCCTGCACCTAGAGATGATGAAAAGGACCTTACATTATGTTTGTATTTGCATTCTCCATGTTTGTCGCATTAAACTGAAGACAAAGCAAGATGGAAATGTTCTTTTGGTAATTGACCTGCATTGCTTTTCAAAGGAGATCACACAGAACAAAGATACCATAGAGAAAAAAGAAAATATAACAAAAAACAGGTAGGTGATACATGTATTATTAAATACATATCAAGTAATACTAATAATCCACCGGTTTATTATTACGCAACCCATTGTTATCATTAACATACAGTAGCAATGTTAGTCCCGGCTAACGCCACTATCACGCCATCATTTACCACAAGGCCACCAGGCTCTAATCATAAAGATTGTAGCACAAACTACAACGCAGGGCATCCCTTTCATCTAGAAACATGCATTTATAAGCTTAGTTGTTTACAGCAAAGATGGTATGGATGCTGGATGTAATTAAAGCTAAAGCCATTGACTCATACTGACAGTTCAACATGAGAGCAGGAACTCTTTCAAATATTAGCAAGGTGTATTATCTGAAAGTCTGATTGATTTGCCAGCAACCGTCATCAGGGGTAACACTCAGACCAGTAAAACTCTGAGAGTGAGAGGGAAGACACCCTGTTCCTGAAGGGAGTAACTATGGATCCGGTGTTTCAATGTGTCAAATAGAGTAGGAAGGTCAGTAGGAATAAGGACAGAGGAGAGAGAGAGGCTGATTTGGCCGTGTTGAGTTGCTCAGAGACAGCAGGGAGGACAGTCTATCAAGTGTGCCTTGAAGCCATACTGGTGAGGCTCAAGAAGGTTATTATGGTGGAGAGAGAGGGAGAGTTGATCAAAGATGGCTTGCTCCATGGTTTTGGAAAGGGAAGAAGACACACAGGCCTGTAGCTGTTAACCTGTCCGTGAAGTTAGAGCTGAGGAATAGAAAGTGGAATGTCTGTGGCAGAGTTAAGAGACACGAGTGACAAGGAGTGACTTAAAGGCAGCGCTGACAAAAACAGCAGAGGGAGACAGCGTAGGTTGAGACAGATACAGAGTCTGTTGATGTGTTGGGGTTCTCAGTTTGAGAGACAGGGAGAGAGAAAGCGAAGTGGTCAGAGACATGGTGTGGAGTTACAGTGAGGTAAAATGTAAACAAAGAAAGTAAGGATAATAGGTCAGATTACTTCTCTATCAGGATGTAAAAGTCATTCAAAAGGATAAGTGGAAGGAGACTTTCTGGAAAGCTTTATAGTAGGACGTAATCTATTCAAATAAAAATGTAATAGATTGCGTCTGTTACGCAAATGTTACCACAGTTAGACGCGTTAAAATGGATAGAAACGAGACAACGGTATGGTAATAAAAGTTTTAAAACGTATTGCCGACAAGGACTCCTGAACGCAGCTTTGCTTATGTCTCGCAGAGGAACTGGATAGAGGCCTCTGATTGGCTTATGGTCTGTGACGCCATGCTTGAAGTGTGCTCGATCTAAGTTAAGCGCACACTGCATGGGCGGAGTTCCACTTCTGCGACATAATCTTCAGTGCAGACTCCAACCAGTGCAGATACTCCTAACAACAAAACACGCGCTCATACTCGTTTACCGAGAACGCATATCGGTGGCGGGAGATGTTGGATGGAGCTCAAAAGGATATTTTTGTTTTGGCAGTGTAGTTTGTCTAAATAAAGAACACCGCAGAAAGAGTTGTGACAATAAACGCGATTCATTGTGGACGACAACGCGAAGATGGAAGATTTCGGGGTATATGCTGTTTTTGGAGTACACGGTCCTCCTCAACGGCTTGTGAGGTACGTTAGCAATGAAGAACGATGACTTTTAACCGTGACGTTAACAATTTAACAGTTAAATGTTATGACAGAAGTTATCGGGTTGCTCAAGGTAACTCGTATTGCCTCTGAACCTTAATCTGAGACGCAGCTCAACGCTTTTTCAATATTGTTGTCAGATTACTGTGACGTTAAGCAGTTCTCCATGTCGTAAACCTCTATCCTTTGGCGCCTCTTGAACGGGAAATGATCAGTTGAGTTGATTAATCGACGTTAGCTTTTCTGTTACGGTCCAACAAATGTTGTTTAAAAACTATACCTCTCGCAATTTCTATGCATAGCAAGAGACCAATTTCCCCTTTTTTCAGCGCTGAAGGTTCGTGCAGGGTGTCTGTCGCAGTTCCCCCGAGTGTCCGCCAGGTGGTGCTGTTCAGCAGCGGGCCGTGGGGGGCGCGGATCTGCGTCAACGCGGAGCTCAACGATGCAGACCGCTTCCCCATCACGATCGGAAAACTGACTCCTTACAACAAGTAGGTCGACTGACTGTGTCCCCATGGGACGATTCTGAACACTTACTAAATGAGTTTAGGTTAACTTTGTCACGTGCTGCAGGTGCCTGTCGTGGGAGCAGTGGGAAGAGGAGAGCTGGACGGACAGCGTCACATTGAGTGTGACTCTGGAAGGAGGAAACCTGGTAAATATCCAAGAACTCAAAGCTATAATATAGTTGTCCCAGCTAACAGCCAAGCTACAATATATATTTAAAATGGATAAATGCCCCCCCTCCCCTCAGGTAAAAGAAGATTGGTCAAAGCCAGAGCACCTGTCTGTGAAGGAATACACACCAAAGGTAATCAGTGTGAATGATTTACTTTTTATATATAATATATATATAGCTAGAGTTTGTATACAGAGCTACTTGTTAGTCTTATTTCAAGACTGTAATGGATTCATACACAACTTAGTATGAATAAGTTTGTTTTTTACTTGTTTTCCTAAATTCAACACAAAGCCTCTTCAAAATCAGTATGGTGACACTTCTTTCCTTGAAATTAGTGTTGACAAATGAGTGTAATTTCCCCCTCGAGGCATGTAGTGTCGCAGCGTTGCGTCCTTGTCTATTGATGCCAGTGTCAGTTCTGTGTTGTCTGAAACATAAAACACTTTACTGATCGCTGTTCCTGTAACAACTGTTTCCAGTTTTCTCCTTTGGGCTTTACTTCCAAACATGACGTCCGTGCTAAGCAATGAATGACGTCGTCTGTTTGTCGCCCCAGGACACGGTGGCTCCCCTCGCCGCCCGGGAGCTCAACGGCAAGAGGAAGAGAGAGCGAGCGCCAGAGGAAGACGCTGGCGGGAATAAGACGACCGGTCGCGGGGAAGAAGAAGAAGAAGAAGAGAACGTGTGTCCCAATGGCGCCGCGGAGAAGACCACGCCCGTGCGAAAGGTCAGAGGTCAAACCAAAGGGAGCCAGAAGCTGTTCACGACTGCAGCGGATGCAAAGAAGACAAAGAGAACGGGTGAGAGAGAGAGAGAAACTAAATATGATGTTGTGTATTGTCCTGTCACACTGTGTGTGTGCGTGTGAGCCAGAGGGGTTTAGCTAATGCTAATGCCTCCCGTGGCTCGGCCTGGGGGAGAGAAGCATTTCTTTGTTTGTTTGTTTTCTTCCGTCAAATATCTGTCTCTGTTGCACAGCTAATGGAGCGGGTGAGGCACAGGGCATTGTGGGAAAAACGCCTCCTCAGAGTGCTGCCCGGACGAAGAGTCGACCGACTCCCACACAAACCGGTAATGGGTGCTGATACGCATCACCCACCTGATATCACAGAGTCATTTTTCTTTTCTGTGGGCATACACTTGGGTAAGCTGTGTTGCCTCCAGTTATTCCCAGGATGCAGCTACCTGGGTGGGATAAAATGTGCTGATTTTATGCTTATATCCCTGTCATATATGATACTGGAGCCTGGGGGCGCTTTGCATGAGTGAGACGGTAACCCTTGAAGTACCAAATCTCTCGTTTGCTTTTTCCTGCAGCCCCATTGGTCAGCCCGTCGGGCCGCTGGGGTCCAACCCTGTGTCCCATTGATGCACAGACAGCCATCCTGATCGGGGGTCAGGGATCTCGGATGCAGTTCTGCAAAGATCCCATGTGGAAGCTCTGCACAGGTCTGCCACCAAACAACACTCCTAAACGGAGAGTGAGAGTGAGAGTTGCTTTCTGGCAGCACGGTGTCAGAGCCGAGTGTTCTTGTGTCCAACAGAGGACATGTCCTGGTTCGCGGCGGAGACTCTGGCGGAGGGCCCGACGCCCGAGGCCAGGATCGGCCACACAGCTGTGTACGACCCGGACTCGAGGCGGATCTTTGTGTTCGGAGGCTCAAAGAACAAGAAGTGGTTCAACGACGTTCACATCCTGGACACACAGAGCTGGAAGTGGACCATGGTGGAGGTGTGTGTGTGTGTGTGTGTGTGTGTGTGTGTTCTGCATGTATTTCCTCCTGCTTGTCCTCCTCCTTCATGTCCTTCTCCTGCCTCTCCCTCTCTCCCCCCCCCCGACCTCAGGCTCAAGGGAAGGTTCCTTCTCTGGCCTACCACAGCTGCAGCATGTTCCGGGGCGAGCTGTTTGTGCTGGGAGGAGTGTTTCCGCGTCCGAACCCAGAGCCCGACGGCTGCAGCGGCTCGCTGTACATCTTCGACCCCAACCTCTCCATCTGGTACCAGCCCATCGTAACGGGCAACGCGCCCTCCCCACGCTCAGGGTGAGATGGTCTGATCCGAACTCCGTCACGGCGCTGCGTTTTCTCCCCGTCTCACGTTTTCTACCCTCCCTTTTTGGTTGTCTTTTTTTTTTTCCAGACACTCTGCATGTGTGATGCAGGAGAGGAAGATCTATGTGTTCGGTGGGTGGGACACTCCGGTCTGCTACAACGACATGTACACGTTGGACCTCGGTAAGCCACGCACAAACTACTTCTTAAAGGAAAAGGGGTGCATACTCGAGGCTTGTGTGTGTGCATTGCGGTTTAAAGACCCTGCTTGAATAGTTCAAATGAAAACCTTTTGGGTTCCTCGTTAGGTCTGATGGAGTTTTCTGCTGTGAAAACAACTGGGAAGGCCCCCTCTCCTCGAAGGTACACAATTAAACACGCCCAACGACAACAGGAATGTGCACCTCACTACTATTTCTATGTGTATTTTAAAATATATATTTTTACAATATCTTCACTGGTAATTTTCAGAAATATTGGGCGTCATTTGCATCACACCGCTTTGTTGAATCTGTGTTGCAGTTGGCACGGCAGTGCTGTGCTCTCAGACACAAAGTTCCTGATCCACGGAGGCTACAACGGGAGTAACGCTCTCAGCGACACGTTCATCTTTGACATCGGTGAGAGGCGGCTCACAGTGAGACTCGCATGCTCCCAGGATGAAGACGTATTTGTTAACACTCATTAAACAGGGAACAGCAGAGTTTTTCTTGCAGAGGGGAACCGTTATTCTCTTTATTAATGGTCCAGTGTTACTTGGCTAATCTTGAAGTTATTGAATTGGCGTGACGTAGGGAAACTGATGGACATTTTACGTTACCATGGATACAAAAGGTCTTCAACTAACTACATTTCTATTGGTTAAAACAATGATATTATGTGCATGACCAAAATAATGACTTTTCGTCTTTTATATCATTTGTCTCAGACACCAACTGCTGGACGGAGGTGACTCTCCCTCAGCTGTCCGTCCCCAGGGCGGGCCACGCCATCATCACCATGGACACGGCCAGGCGCCGCCGTTTCTCTGGGGACGCGGCGATGGACGTGAGCTCTGTCAGAAGAACCCTGCTGGTGTTCGGGGGCGGAGACAACGAGGGCAACTTCTACTCCGACCTGACGACTGTTGCCGTGGACGACCTGCCCAGTGCTACTTAAAGAGAGCGAGTCAGAGGTGGATCCTCACTCCTCATTATGAAGCTTTTTTTAATGCCCCCCACAGATTTTTATTATTATTTATATTCTTACGGTTTGACGGCTCTTTTTGTTAACGTTTTATGGTGTGAGCCATCTTTTAATTCTACTAGGATTTTATAAAGGTGTGGGTTTATTTGGAGGATTTTCTTTGACACACATGTGACAACGAGACTACTTGTCTATGTTGTGCATGACAGGAATACTGGAGGTAATTTTTAAGCAAACTTCAAGGAAACGTTAATCCTCGTTCTCTCCCTGTGGTTCCATGTTAATAACCACAATGTTCATGGTGTAAGACATCAAACATTTGGATTATTTTAGTCACCAAGGACACTACTGATTTATGTACATAGTTTATCAAATTCTTCCTCACTTATCTGATATTTGGAATGTGTTGCCTTCGGATGTCTGAATTTGCTGAGCATAACTGAGTGATATGCTCAGAATCACGTAATTGTCATTTTCAAATTCATCTTCCCATGCTGGTCATTTGCACTTGGCTTCTGTCTTTACTCAATAAATATTTTGATTTTCCTCGCTGTATCTCAAGTCAAATCTTATCAAATATGCAGTCACAGTTAAACACAAATTCAACAAGCTTCTCCATTTGCAGAATAAGTAACGTGTTTTTTTTTAGTCTGACTCAAAACGGTGAGGTATTATTTATACCAAGTGGTGTCAAACAGATGTAATTAAAATGATCTTTGACACTAACAGGAAAGGCCCATTAATAAAATGCCTGTTGTTGTCGTCAGACTAGCTGAGTAACACTGATGCTATCTTCAAAGATTCACAGCTAAATGGAGACATTTTAATCCAAAATTAGTGGAGCTCCGGGGGGAGATTATCCTATTTTCTGCTGAAAAGATGATTATGGTGTCAAATATGGCCGTTTTGAAGAAAGAAGTACAAACTAGAGGGCCAATAAATGTTTGTGGTGGTTCTTCCCCTTGAACAGAAATCATAATAAAATGTTCATCACAAAAATGACAATGTAATTAAGATGATCAACAGTCACAACAACAGGTAAACATTCCAGATATTGAGTCAGTACATTATATTAAGAGTCTTCTATGGCACACATGTTGCGTGGTAAAAACTATAATTTAACTTCCCCTTAACTATGATGTAATGGGACATTAATATTCACAAATAAAGTGAGGGGTCAAAGTTGTACAGTTGTACAATAAGAATAATACAATACAAATGACAATTCTCTAGGAGTTCATGTAGGCGATTGTGACCTCATGGAAACCGATGCCGGAAACCACAAATGACGAGCTCACAGAAGACCGACATGTCTTCTCTGGTAAATTATTCAACAACTTGTCTGGTGCCGAACCAGAAGATACAGACCGGCAAAATCCACCTAGTCCAAGGCCCCTGCTTCCTCTGGCGATACAAAGGAAGGCCTGGCCTCCTAAAGAAGGTTCCCATTTCAAATCAGTTTCCTCCCTTCAAGACCTGTTGATGCTAAGCTTTGTCTCTTTCCGCACTTAATTATTTTGCTGTTAATCATAAAAATAATTCAGTTATATGACTTATTGGCTCCACCCACTTCCAACCAAACTGGATTCCACTGAATGATTGATTGATAATTGAAGGAAGAACTGTGAAGATTTTCCAAACGTCGTGCTCTTTTGCAGTCACAGCAATGAAGATGAGTGAGTTAGAAATGCATAAAGGTTTCAGAGACAGCCCGGCAGTTAAAAGTATGGTTGTGTGTACAGCATGCCAGCTTCCACACACTAAATGATTGGCTGCATATTAAAATGACTGTCACGGCCTCGATTTAGGCCAGACAAAGTTGGCACCCCGAAATAGGAGACTGGAGATAAAAGAAAATCATGTTTTTTATGTTCATCCAAAAGGACTTTAAAATAACCTCTAATCAGCTGCAATTACCAGTTGACGGTTCATCATCCTACTCCTTTTCCTCTCCAGACCAAAAGAATGACAGCCAAAAAAAATGAATGAATTTTTATCCAAATAGTTATGGGACACCCAGCGCAGTATCAGGTTAGAGTGTTGGGTATACATTCTTCAAAGAGATGGATAGACATATACAGTATCTATAGTGTGTATATATAGGTAGCTAATAACTGTAATATATTCAGGCATCCTGCAGATGGCGACAAAAAAGCACATTTTTCCCAGCAACAAAGAAGATTCACTCAAACGACACAAAAAGAATTGTAAAAATATAACAAATGAAAAGTGGAGTGACTGAGTGCACGTGACGTCTCATTTGGTGCACATTTTTTCTTTCATATCCGTCACAAAGCGCTGGTCACAAAATATGTCGGCCCTGCTGCAATTCAATGTCGAAAAATGAAAAAGAGGACGTATTGTGCCAAGCTGGGTTGGTCTAACTGTTTACTAATTGATAAGGTTATAAAAAAAGGCCCAGTTATCCCACTGGTACAGTACCAAGGCTGCGTGAAAACACGCGTGTGCACTGTTTGTGTCCCTCTCAGTGTGTGTGCCCCAACAAACACTCCTTCCTCATCAGGGATGTGATTTTCTTCCCCCCTTGATTCATCGGGAAATCCTGCCAGCTGGGTGCTCTCCCAGTCATTACTAACAAGCCTGTCCTACCCCTTTATTTCCTGATTTCTGCTTTCTTTTCTCCCCGACATCCTTATATTGTGCGCATGGTCGGTATCTTACATTTTATGCATTATTTAGGTGGTCTCTCTAGACCTCATGATGGACAGAGTTCAGACAACACCACCACCAACGGGAGCCATATTGTGCTCATCAGTCCGTGGCTGTTGCTTAGTAACTTGACAACGTCTATCCCAGCTGTCAGCATCTAACATTCACATTCATGGGTACATATTTACAAATGGCACTTAATTTCTACAGCTGTGATTGCAAAGAAGACCCATTATCCAACCACCATAATTGGTTACATACACATTTTGATAAAAACAATGGGGATAAGGGAGAAGAAAATGATACTTTATACTAACATTCTGATATTATGGGTACTATCCAATAACCAGAAGACCTCCAGTTACAGCCAAGGACACCTTGCTTGTGAACAAGGCCCACTGGTGTGCTGCTTTAAAATATAACCCATGAAGAAAGTCCAACATGCATTTTACCAAGAACACTGACTTTAACCAGCGACGAAAAGCTGAATAAAAACAAAGCCTTGGGACAACACTGAAGACATTGAGGCACATTATATAACTATAAACCGCCAACAGCCCTCAGATACTAGTGGTGGATTCTAGCCTCTGTGAATTAATACATGATTGTATGTGGGCCTCTGGTCATTGGCACATTGAAATTCACTAGCAACCGCAATGGCATATGGTAACGAAATAAAACGATATTCTTTACATTAACATAAACATATATATACACAGACGTGTTTCAAGGCTGTTGGGCTGGATTCATATTGTCATGCAGGCCATTTAATAATTGAATGACCAGAAACGCAACTTGTCACAATACAAGGTCATTTGGGGCCTCTAGTGGTCCGGTCTGGGGCTTTTGGAAACCTGGAACCTACCGTTCAACAACTCGGAGGAGACGCGTTCACCAGCGGAAACAGCCGAAGACTCGGAAACAGCCGAAGAAAGCCGAACGAGGAGCGAAACTCGCTGCCTCCCCACCCCTCCTCTTTCAGTCGTGGTGCAAGCAGCCATGTTGCAGCGAGCTTGTTCCGGTATCAGGACAGGATCGTGCGCATAGAGACCACGATCGGGAGCAGCTTCTCGCCTCCTCTCTCCCCCCCCCCCCTCTGTCGCCCGTGACTCGCACCTCCTTAACGAGAACCACCCAGGCACACCGATAATGGATTTTACAAACTTGATGATTCCTCCTTCGGTCGGCCGGTTCCGGTGATCGTAGCAGTCGCAGTAGAGACAGGGTGAGCTGGTGTGTCGCCTCACTGCAGTGCAGCGCTGTTGAGAACGACCTTATTCCGATCACGCAACGCCAAGAAGAGCGCCGGTGATTCCCCGTGGATTTTTGAGTTTTGGCTCTGTGGCAGCGCCCGCCGCTGCGGCCGCAGGAAGATAAGCTAACTAGCTAGCTTTGCTTCGAAGGAAACACCGATTTAGGCTAGCTACATGGGCTAACACTGCCCAGCCCGTTAACGAGTGCACTATATTTAATTCGTGTTTCTCACCTGCGATGTGACTATTTTACATGGTGTTGCGTTTTTTTGGGGGGGGGCATACCACACCTGGATATTTCACTGGGGGCATTTTTAATTGTTTTGCGTGAGTTGGGGAAGGTCGAGACCTCGCCGGGAATAACTTTGGCCTGAGTTTGTGAATCCCGGACTTGATTTCAGTCCCGAAAGGAAGCGTCTCTGCCAGAAAAAAAATAGAAGAGGAAAAATCTGGAGTCGACACCTAGTTATGAAAACTACTCCGGATCAACACTCTGTGTAGATTTCGGCGACAGTTTGTTCTTCTTCCTCAGACGTTAGTTAGCAGCCTCACAGGTTAGCTAACTAGCCACCTGATTAAAGCTCGTCGGTTCTATACAACCGTTGCTCCAACTTTTCTTCAAGCTAGCCCGAGTAGCTAGCTGGTCAAAGCGACAGAGCACTAGGTCGCTGGTCACGGCCGACGCTGGTAAATTCTGAGCGAAAGTAGAATTTCACACCGAGTCCCGAAGTCAAAGCAGCCACTTTGCTTTTCTCGCTTTTGCACTTGTTGACAAACATGGGACGTGCGGTTGCTGCTAGCTAGTTTCCAGCTAGCTAACTCGGCTAGCCGCTGATGTGGGATTCAACTTGTTGATTCACGGGCTATCGGTCGTGCTGCTAGCTGGCTAGCACTGGACATCTGTTGGAATTTTTTTTCCCCCTCTACTATCAGCTGGACAGTTTTTAAATGCACAATAGACACTGACGAATCGTTTTGCTTCACTGTTCCCTTTTTTGGCAACTTCCAGTCCACCAAACATGTCAACAAGGACCCCATTGGTGCAGGTCATTGAGAACTCAGCAACACAGGTAAGACTCAACAAATGAATGTTATAACGTTGGTTGATATTTACAAAGGGCCGTTTTGCTTGGCCTTTCGCAGTCTGTCTCTTTTGCCTTTTCTCAGTCCCTGTTGTCTCTGCCACACAGCAGTGATTCACCAGCGTGCCCACGCACTCGCGCTGGATTTGCCACTCTTTGCAGAATAGAAGAATACATTTAACTTTCTGTTTAGTCTGTGTGTGTTAGGGCATGTCCTCCTCCTTGACTTTTCGGGACTTTGACCTGAAGCAATACAGACGAAAATAGGCCTGCTACTTCTCCATTGCACATGTGTGACCTAAGTGTTTTTTATGCAACCCTTGCCCTAGGAAACGATGAGAATCTCTTGATAACTGTCAATCAAAATCCTCTTTTCTAGAGGGTCCACGGTCATTTGTGTTCAATGAAGAAAAAGTTGTATTTGTTGAGAGGGAGAAGCCTTCGTGACTGTGTGATAAAGGAGAACCTTATTTCATATGCATTGATGCTAATGCTATCTTTTAAGAAACAAGACAGATCATTCATTGATGTACTAAGACATTAAAGGGGCCCAGAGCACCCCCGGCACAGGTGGAAATGAAATTGAGAAGTATTGTTAACAAAACACCCAGAAACAGACACACAAACACACCAGTAGTGTGTTCAAAAGTTATAAGGACAAACGCACCACTTGGATGTGCTCTGTAAATCATTATTGGAAGGCTAGAATAAAGCCCTTGCTTTAAAGACAGCATCTTGTTGACATGGAAGCCTTTTAGGATGTCCGATGCAGACAATGCCCTGTTTTACTTGGACAGCTGTCGACAAGCATCCTGTGATGAAAAATGTCTTGTGCGTGTGGGATGGAAATATTTGTGAGTGTACATGTCGACAGAGTGGCGTGTGTGTGAAGCTAAACCATTTCTATATTTGTGTTGCTTGAGTGTCTGTAGGTATAGTGATGTAGCTGCGGTGAGGATTAGATGTGATGCATTGTTTTAGCAGTTGGTACGTGGCCTTGGTGAGTTTAGCAACACAAATAGAGCAAATGCACAAACACAACACTTGATTTGAGCATTTGTTAAATATTTGTTAATAAAAACGTACCTCTGCTTTTCAGGGAACATGACATCATAAATATGGGACGCGTTGTTGAATTGTACTTTTTTCTGTTGCAAGAACTGCACCCTTTGTCAAACAGTTATCTACCTGAGCCATTCAAGGCCCAACCCAGCTGCACAGCCTACCCCAGTGTAGGCCCGCTCGTACCAGCCGACATGGACTCTAAGGTTCAAAGACTCAGTGCAGCTTTGCTTCTTGCGCTAATAAATTGCTGACAGAAGTTGTCGGTGTCATGATCTCACCGAGGCTTGTCCCGCTCGATAGATCTCTGCTGCGGTGTGCAGGAAGGCATATTGACAGCCAACCTGGTAGGTAGGTTTATAGGTGTGGGCAAACAGCGCCTACATATTCTTACATGACTCCACCCTTACCTGGACCAGAGGTCAGTGGTTATAGAAGTCTTGGACTGTATATTGGCCCTCAAATAAACACTGATCCTCTTCATACCCGGGGGAATTTTTCAGGCTGATGTCATGGATGAAGTTTGGTGTGTTTCAATCATTCAAATATAACACCGGCTTGTACAAACGAGTATTAAGCTTAAAAACTTCCTTGTTGAGTACATGGGAGGGAGATATTCTGCTGCTGTGACTACTTTTTACTGAACTTCCTGATAAGCCTTCTTGTTTGTATAGCTTTCAGTGAGGCGTTTATACCAATACAGCCTCCTGCATTGTTCTGCGGCTGTGCTGCTGCTGCTGCTGTTGTTGTTGTTGTCAATGCCCCCCTGCTCCTCTTACAGCAGCTAGTGAGGATTTAAGGGTGTTTGAAACAAAGTTTTGGGGGTTTATATGGCAAGTCCCTAACTGGTTTTGTAGGCTAAGGGTCACAGATGGATCCTCCCACACAAATCCAGTCTGTTCTAAAGGCCATGTATAGAAAGCCTTTGGTGTCGGGTCTCAAGATACTGGACAGAATGGCACCAGACATGAAGACGGGTTGACGTCACTCTTACCGGGTTGACGTCAGTATATTTTCATCCAATAAGTCAATGTGACGCTAGGTAAAGCAAATTTTCTCAAAACATCCTCACCCATATGCAAAAAGACTGCTTGACCGGAATGAAACCTTGTTTCATTTTAATATTTAACATAAAAATGAGCCGACTGGCGATTTACTTGACTTGGATGGAAAGTTGGCAAGCACTTTTTACACCTGACCGGCGACCTAAGCTGTTAATGTTTAGGAAGGTCTGTTGGCCGCTTGCGTTGTAAAAGTTACTGACCTGCTACGGCGACCAGCCTGTCGTCATAAACAGCCGCTGGGTCTCTTATGATATAGGCCCATCGACTGGAGCAAAGTGACTTTTGACATCTTTCTGAGGGTGTGAAATGTCAGACATGTTGCGTGGCCTTGATCTGACGTGTTGCCACACAAGGTTAAGTTCCGGCTGTTAGTTTGAGGAACTTATTTGGATGAAACACTCATTATCATTGTGACACCAGGTCAACTTTGAATACCGTGGATTTGTATCCAATAAGAGAATAGTTTTTAAAGTAAGATTATTCAAATCAGAACAGGTAGAATGCATTTAGTCTCATATAACTGACCAAAAGTTCAGTAAATTGGTCTTACGTAACTTGTGTTGACACGTCTGCTCAAGCTTTGTGCTCTTTGTCCACTTCCCCAGACATTATCACTTGATTGTCTGTTTTCCTGTTTTACAATGTAACCTCTCTATTCATTGAGCCACGTCTTGTGAAAAGACAGACAAATGCAGCCAGTAATACTGGACTGCCTCCTGTATTGTTACTTCTTTGGGTAGCTGCACACTAGCCGAGCTAGCTGGATCCTCCCCAATACGGAAGTGTGATGTGTTTGAACCATTCATTTGTCGATTTACGGATATTATCCCTCGTTGTCAGAGGCCCGTATAGGAAACGATGAACTAACAAAAGTCCATTTTGGATTGATTGTTATTTTAAAAAAAGGTGCAGGTCTCAAGACGGACCATATAAAGGATCCTGGAAGAAATTAGAAAATGTCCAGGAAGCTTTTGTTCACCCTAATTAAATTACCATTCCAGGATGGCTGAGGGTCTTTTTTTTTCTAGACCAAATTAATGTTTGCTGCCATGTGATCTTTCCTAAAAGTGTACACCTCCTGTTTTGTACGTTACTTTATCAAGCAGGACAAGTGAGAATGGGCTCAGTGGGACTCCTTTTGGATGGGAAGACCATGGGATTAATGAGAATAATCTGATCATGTCATAAAAGCATCTGGCAGAGTTCAGTGCAAAAGCCTTAACATTTTCCTTTTTAACACATAAATGAACTTTAAGTTGTTACATTCAGCAACTCACCACAGCATGTGTATATTCTACATTTCTGTGTGTCTGATTCTTCTTCCTTTTTAAAAATAGATATATGTCTCCTGTCCACATCCACTTGTAAAAACATATATCCATAATTAGTGGTCAGAAACTCCATAGGGTGCCCTTTTTTAAAGTTGAAATTGAAAAAGAGCAGTATTGTCTCTGAATAAGGGCACATAAATTAAACCTAGATATTGCCGTGTGTGGTGACTCGCGGAGGGAAAAAAGCACATCCAGCACCCGTTTATCGCTAATGTGTAAAATAGTGTTATGTATTGATACTTCAATATATGTGACAGCACAAAGGTTGAATGAAAAGTACTGAGATTAGAGATTATTTGCCAAAATTTTGGACTGGTGAGAGATTTTAGTTTTGATATCCATGTAATTCTTCCCAAAGTCTAAATTGTATTGTTGAAATATAGTCTATTCCAGGTCTATTCCAGTTTGACCTTTGTAACCTACGTTTTGACTGAAACAGTGACTGTTGCAGGTTGAAAACAGTCAAGCACCATGGCAACCAAAGACAAAGCAAACATAGTATTTGACAATATGAGTCTAGCTGAGCACAGTTTGATGTATCTAACCTGACACCTTGGGAGTGTGAAAGATGTTGGGCTGGAAATTTAATATAGATGAGAGCGGCTGAATGTGAGAGAATTGACAAAGGTATGCTGGCGAAGATCTGTTTTGCCTGTCGTTATTCCTGCTCCTCATTGAATGAATCGTCATTTAAGCAATCTATACCAAGCGCGCACACAGACGCAGACTTACACGTTGCTGTTACGCCCAGAAAACCATAAATTATGCCTCTCCTTACCAGACCGGTCACTAGGCAGATGAACAGAAAGACAAAGCTAGCCAGGGCCCTAGCAACAGAGAACCTGCTACACACACACACACACGCTGCCTTTCATTTTTTTCCCGTCTGCACGTATGGACCCATGCAGTGAGTTGTTAATTGGATCGGAATTACGTGTTGTTTTAACGATTTTTGTGAGCCTTTATGTCCTTTATACCCAGACTTCCAAAAGACACTTAAATCTAGGACACGCAGGTGTTACCTAGGTGTTTATCCAACAATGCAGTGAAGTTCAGTTTTCTCAGTGTGTGGTGGATTTTCTCGGGGAGCAGGGTAAAACCGGCCTTTCTAGTTGAGCGGTAGGTGTGGCAGCTAACTGTAAACCTGCACTGTGAAGGCTTTGACGTCATTCAGTTGAAGGCGTGTGGATTTCTGCTCCAATGCGATTCAGACTCTTTCTGTTTAGTCATCTGACGACAGTCTGGCAGGAATACTGTGATCAACTGTGTGTTCTGATTTCTTGTAAAGGTTTAATTACTAATTGCGAGGATTGCTTTGACTTAAAGATTTGACACATTTGTTTCCTTTTTATTGCATAGAAAGAAAATAGAATAAAAATACAACTTCAGCTAAAACTGCTTTTTTTTATTTTTTTTTAGCAATTATAAGTTGGTCCAAGTTGATTTGCGAGTTTTGCTTTAATGTTTTTTGTTTAGGCCATCATTGTTCACTCAATGCAAGTGTAATCCAAGGTGGAGTAACAGAACATGTTTCCAAGGGCTAAGGCGGTCCGTGTCAGAAGTGTCTCCATATGGCCGCCCGTTTACAGTTCATGTATTTATCAGCGCTTCGGATCAGCCCCTTTGTGACTCGTTCCCTGGCTCACGCTCGGTTGCATAGCAGCACAACAAGGTCACGCAAGGAAGTGCCGTGCGGCGTATCCCAAATGTGACAGAAACCGAGCAAACAGCTCGGAATTGATTTGACTCGCACGCGCGCACACACACACATACGCAAATATACACATACCTAGTAGGTATCCAGTTCAAGAGAACACATACACATCACTACATTCACAGCCAACTGAGACCCAGTGTGACACCGCCTTGCTAAAGTAAGGGGCCTCTCACCAATACACACCAAGTTGTGTGTGTGTGTGTGTGTGTGAAGGGTTTCCATAGCTTGTATGCATGTATTAGCTGTACTCTATACCAGATTTGGCCCAGCAAGGGTTTCACAAGGAGCAACAAAGGAGCAGGGAAGCAAAACATTGTGCTGATCGCTATGATGCCAGGCTTTAACAAGGCTTCGCGCTGCACTGAGACTTGTAGAGCTAAACGCACACATCTGCACTCCAACTGACGAGATGTTTAGTTTAAGGTCTGCAGGTACTGCTGGTCGAAAGCTGTGGTGCAATAGCTGGGGATAAAGAGGTTCTAATGCCACAGGTTTAACAGGAAATGTTAACGTCTCTTTAGCTGAGAAAATCCTTCTGCAGAGGTTACATGATCTTCGTGTGCTTTTGTGTCATAGCACAGTCTTGATGAAATAATGTTAGGCTTTGTTACCATATATCTGTGCTGATATGAGTCAGTTTTTTTGCTGCTCTTCAAAGCTATAAATGATTAAAATGGCTCTCAATGAGCCTCTTCCTTTTTGGAAACCATCAGTCCCAATACATTTCTCACAATTTTAAAAAGACAAATGTTAAATAGTCCACGGAAATGTTTGACAGAAGAACAAAAATCCAGACTCCATTCCTTAACATTTCCACAATATTTGTATATATGTGTGTGTGTCGTAAAAAGTACAGCATTTATTATCTTTCCGTCCATATTTATGTTAAACTCTGGTTGACTCTGCACTCTGGTCATGTTTTAACGAGTTCCATCAGGTGGCATTTGGCAGCGTTTACCTTTTTGAAATACCTCATTACCTTGTTTCACATGATTCCTCCTTATGCTAATCCCAGGTGGGTTTCCCCTGCAATCAGCTCGTTGTTCCAGTTAGTAGATCCAATTGTTTCTATTCAAAGTGAGAGCGACTATTTAGTCAGATATGCCTTTTTTATTTTGTGTTTTTTTACTGGAAGCCGTTTAAGTAGAAACAAAAATGAATTGCAGGATACAAGAAGGAGAGAATGGAGGGGAGGAAACAGGGAACTAGAAAATATCGGAGAAAGAAAATGATGGAAACAAACACTGACACCGAGGGCAGGATTCAGCAAGCGACAAATCTCCATGGCAACACTGCACGTGTGCGTGTGTGTGTGTCCTCCCACCTACAAATATCAGTGTAACGCAGCAGCTTTTGTGTGTTATGTATCCTGTAAGACTGTTTGTTTTCGGCTTGTTCCACGTATAGAATTTGTTTGGAAATGGAAATAAATAATAATATATTAAACATTTGATTATCGAATTGATTTCCATAATTAAATACAAAAGAATGTTTAAATAGATCATCCTAACCTTTTTTTTTTTAACTGGAAGGACAAATATTGTCACACTGGCATTTCTCCTACAAAAGGCTGTTTGTGTTCCTGCCGCGGCGTTTCATTCCCTATACATAAATATAAATAATAAATTATTTAGCATTAAATTTTAAACCAAATTTTAGAGCTACTCTAAATAACTGCAGCACTGCTGCCAGGAGTTTATAGGGCACAAAGTAAGAGTGGAAGAAGATTTTTTTTTTTTTTACACCATTATTTCTACCTTTTCTCTCAAACGTTGCCAGTCTGGACTGGGAGGTCTGGGTTTAGATGCCCTAACAATTTGGAGCCTGTTAGTGTGTGCTAGGTTAAACTGAAGGTCATAACAGAGCGATGGCTTTGCTTAGTGTTAAATGTAATCAAGTCTCAAGTTTTCAGCAGCAGTTCGAGGTGCGCAATGCACGCCGTCTTCCCCTGAGTCTAACATGGCAAAATGAGGTGGTCCTTGGACAGGAATGGACAAGTTGATTTCTAGTTAATTCTTTTTTAAAATCCAGGTGATTACATTTAATTACTAAAAAGAAATCTGCCTAGGAGCTTCTAATAGCTTCCTGTTTGGCGGCTAAGTCACCATATTTAAATGATGGATAATTTGGTTCTATGTAATTACATTTTATGACCTAGAAGCACATGCAAAAATATTACACAATGCAGGTTCTTAGTCTCTTTTCCCCATTTAAAATAAGCAATAGCTAAATATTTTAGGTTCTTTGACACCAAGTCGTACCCAGCCGTGCCATGTCAGTGTCATGTTTATAATATTTCGCTGTTCACATTCATCAATCTCCTACAGAAGGGTTTTACAGCAGTGCAACCGCTCCCAAAACCCAAACTCAAGTCCCATAAAACATCTACACATAATCTGGCATGAATCACAATTCCTTCCCTTGCATGCTCAAAGGAATCAGAGTCACCTGCACACAGCTGGCGTCAGCGCTGGTTGGATTTCGCTGCGTAATTAGAAACGGCCGGGAAAATGACAACGGGTGCATGCTGGGGATTTCCAATTGTCACTGCAGGATATGATCATGGAAGGTGAGGCGGTCTACTGGGCAGGGAGTATAGAAGTCTGTTGGATTGTAGTCGGCAAAGCGGAACCCAGCGTTTTGCTGTCTGCAGCGGTTTGTTGTTTCAGCTTAGCCTGGTTTGTTGTGCAATTTTCCAAATTGTCTGTTTTTAAGCTCCCCTCTGGTTTTATTACCCACACTTTGCCTGCCTCCTGTTGACCACGTGTTTGCCAACGTTTGCCAATCAGGCATTCAGGTTGTCTCTGGGGTGACTCCCCATTGGGGTCGCTTTCTGACCCGCTCGGTGTCGAATACTCTCTGGTTTTAGAGTGACTTCCTCCCCGAACTCTGATGAGTAAACACCATGATGAACCTTGGGTCAAAACACAAGCAGTACTGGCTTGGATTAACATTACAGCTTTGTGTGTGTGTGTGTGTTGTCATATGCACATGCTTGTGTTTGCAATGTGGCAGCAAATGGCGCTCTGCTGTAAACAACAGTGAATTTTCACTGTGTGTGTGTGTTGGGAGGGGGTCTGAATTTTTAGGCGGGATATAAACATTTTACTAATGTCGTCTCCACACGCAATGCAAAATGAGGGTTGTGGAAGAAGCAAATCTGCCATGTAATATATAATTTAGTTAAACTAATGTAAACCGTCACTTTTCTAAACCGTAAAATTAGAATCAAATGTGGATCTTTGGGCTTTGTGTTTCCAATAAACACCCTCCACTCCTTCCACAAGAGTTCCCTTCATCTGCCGCCGATGTCACTCACGACGTCTGTGAGTGTGCCTTCGCCTCTGGATTTAACTGAACTGGAAGCTAAAGTTAGTAAATTATTTGCTACACCGTGCAGCCTCAAGTCGGTCTTCACACGCATCATCAGAGGGTAACTTGAGAATAAAACCATGATGTCACTTATTGTCCTCCCGCACATCTATAATTATATCCGAGAGGAAGAGCTGGATATGCAGTGTGTAAGTTTGGGGGGAGGTTGTGCCTCGCTTGCAGCTGCCCAAAAATGAAGGAAGAATCAGAAGACCGAAATAGTCTGACATGAAAGAGGATAGGAGAGAAGGAGGACCAAAGAGTGGGAAGACTGTGGAAGAAGGAAAGAACTCTCTCTGCTTGCTTTACTTCTATGGTCCCAGCACACTAATGCCTAAGCCTTCGGACTGGTCGGATACGTGTATGAAGGAGTTTGTCTTCTCACCTCCATGTCATTGGTTTATATTAAAATATATAAAAATCACTTCTAGTTGCAGCTGGTAAGGGCAGGGCTCATTTGAACTTTCCTGTTGTTAATCGACAGCTTAGGAATGCTTGACAGTTTTCATTTTTTATATTTATGTTTTTTATTTTCACCACTGTTTGAAAGGGAACAAAAAATGGAGCCCAAAGTTTTTCAAAAATATAACCTCAACAGGCCACAGACATAGCATTTAACTTTAAAATGGAAGAAACAGACCTCTGTGGTATTTGATTTTAGTTTAGTTACGGGTAGATTTAGATGATTTGTGTGATAGGATTGTGTCTTTTAAAATGTGCTTTGTAGTCATGATCTGTTAACGTTTAGTAGTATTATATATAATTTAGTATTGCCCTGCTGTGCAAAGTCCCAGTAGGAAGTTATTTGCGTTGAGTAGCTAGAGAAGTCCTTTGGATGGTGGTTGTTTCTTCAAAAGGACGACTCTGATATATTGCATCATCTTCCAAATATCAGCACATACCAGAGCCCCAGAGGGCTTTAGATTCTTCAGTCTTTTTCATGTTGTCACTGACAGCTGTAACCTGTAGGTCACCTACACCAGTTCGCTCTGAGAAATCAGGTTATACGGGAAATCAGGCGTGTTTACATGCATAGTAGGAAGTGATTTGTCACAACAGATGTCTCCAAATAACTCATCCAGCAGTGGAAACCTTTTTGGTGAGACAATATCTTATAGTTTTTTGAAAACCGTAACGCATAGCTACTATTTTCAACTACACAATCTTTCCTTTCAGTTTCAATTCTGTACTTGCCAAGAAAAAAGCTGAAAGAAATCGGGGGGGGGGGGAGGGGAAATGACTGTCTCGTTAATTGTTAAGTGTATGTAATTCCAATGAAGGAAAATGATTTGTTCAAATTGTGTATTAAGTTCACTTGACACATTTGTCACCCCAGTTCATAAGCTACTAGCACCTTCGATCAGACAAAGACCAAAGTCTGTCCTATATGAAATGATTTAAAAAAACAGCACGGCTGCACAGTGCAAAGGAAAAACATTCACTCTTGAGTTTTTCCTGTTTTAGTGAAACACAGCCTGTAATTTATATCCCAGCAATGCACCAACACAACATGAAAGGTGGTAATTGCGGAAGATTAAAAAGAATCAGGAGGCCCGATCTAGAATTTGGCTCAGATTGGGTCTTTGTCTTGAAGTGTCCACATCTGAGATGTTGTCGGTTTCCTCTCTCCCACGTGATCCAAAAATAAAAATGATTGGCCTCCCCCTCATGCTCATAATGACCTTCCCCTGTCCTCTGGGTTTAATGTAACTGTCATTTGTTTTAATCCCAGTTCCCCCGCTTTTGTTGAAGCTTAATCTGGCCTATTAAACTTGGTTCAGGTCTGCGCTGTCAGCGTGTGTGTGTGTGTGTGTGTGTGTGTGTGTGTGTGTGTGTGTGTGTGTGTGTGTGTGTGTGTGTGTGTGTGTGTGTGTGTGTGTGTGCGCGCGTGTGTGTGTGCGTGGGGGGGGGTGTAGTGGTTAGGACACAGCCGTTATATCATACCATCTGGAGCAAGAAACGCACAAACCCAATAAAGTAATCACAGTCTCCTTTCGTCCTGCATTGACGGAGGCAGGAGGATGTTGATCATAATGCGGTCCTCTAAGTAGTTCCGCCTGGGGAGCGATAATTGGGTGAATAACACAACGACAAAAGAAAGATGATTTGTGCGAACAGATCACTCCGCACAGACGATGTGAATTTCCCCTGACTGGCCCTCTCATTGGTGTCAGATCTTCCCGCACCAGTGTTGTGTGTCTCGTCACCCTGGAGCCAGCCGTCCTCTCCTCTGACCCTGATCCCCATCACCTGTCTGCTCAGACACACACACACACACACACACACACACGGTTGCTGTGACCCTTTCCTCGAGTAGAAACCCAATTGCAGTTGGTGGACATGCAAAACCTGCTAGCACAGAGAGGGTTTTTTTGGGGAGTGTGCGTATGACTCGAAAGACCTGCTGTCCGCTCAGCTGTGAGATGAACTGCAAGCAATTTTACTCCTTCCTATCATGTAAAGAGATTATCCAATTAACTTGGCTGGCTCAAGGCAAAAGGACACACTTACGGACAAAGGTGAAATATTATTTTATGCCTCGATCCGTTTGTACTTCGATACGAATATAGTGATGAATATTGAGCCACGCCAGGCCGCAGTGTCAAATATTACCCATAGTCCAACAGTAGCTGTGTGAAAATCAAGTCACAGCTCAGTGTCCCAGCACCTTCACTTGACCTGACAAAGAGAACCAGTGTTGGCAAACTACATAAGTGGTTGTGTCCTGGCTCATACCCAAATATTTAGAGATTAAGCAACAAATTTGATTGTTACCTGGAAATTACGGTACAACAAATCCAATCCAACGGCACAAGTGGATGCACACGTTTTATAAGAACGATTGCAGCTTTTCATGCAACTTTAATGTTTTCGCCGATATTTAATTACAGATTTCTGTATATAAGGCAGGAGACCTGTTTAATAGAACAGCCTTATCAATGTGTACAGGATTAATTTCTCCATAAAGAGGAATAAAGGTGATTTAACTTCCCGTTCTTCAACCAAGCCCAACCCACAAGTCTTTAGCCGTTTGTGTCTCCACATGCATGTAAACCCTGATCTGAAGCTGTCCATTACAAGACTAATTCAATTCAATGGTGCAATAAAGTGGCTTTAGTTATAAATGATCGAGTTCTATAGTGTTCATATAGCATTGCACACAGTTACAGGTCCTTAAAGATGCTTTTTAACGTTGAATGTAATTTATGATCAGTCTGCAGTCCCCAACTTGCAAGCCCCTCCTCCTCCCCCCAGCAGGGGTGGGTTAGACTGGATTAGACTGATACGGACTTGTGTCTTTCTCCTTAATTATTTCTAGAATAGATGCATGTATTGTTTCCAGTGAGACATTGAGTTTATAACTTTTAAAGCTGCTGCTCTAGAAACAGCATTTGGTTATATTTAATATAGAAAGTTATATATATATATATATATATAGTTCTAATCCTCTTCTGAATAAGTTATTTTTAAAGTAATATTAAATGGTTATGAAATAAGAGCCTCCGATAAGGAGTATGAATAAGAGCAGGAACCCGACTTTAGACCGTAGGCTTTAAAGATGAGTTGTAACATTTGATATTAAACCCAACATTTTTACGAGATAATGTCTGTTACTTTTAAAGGTGTTGTCTCTTCAAGAAGCCATGCATCATAATGTTATTGAATGAAACTCTATCCTAAGATAAATGTCTATGTGCTGCTGCCATGTAATGAAACATGAAATCAGAGACTGTATTGATGAAGCCTTTAAATCACAGGACATTTACAGCTTCTAAGGGTGTATACGGTTTGTGTTCAGCTGATATCTTAATAAAAAAAAAAAACTTTTGCTTTCCGCCTACAAGTCACCATGTCCGCTTATACATATACTTGACTTCCTTCTTCTCAGGAGACCAAATCATCTGTTCGCTCCAGCATGCCGCGATGTCGGAACTCCGTCCCCACGACCACATCAGATGACCAGCCGCACATCGGTAACTATCGGTTGCTAAAAACCATCGGCAAAGGCAACTTCGCCAAGGTCAAACTGGCACGACACGTCCTCACCGGAAAAGAGGTAGGCCTCACTCTCTCTCGCACACACACACACACACAATCACTGGAGAGATCTACCCTTTCGCTCTAATTGCACAGTTGTCCTGGCACTGAACTGAAAGTTATTTGAAGCCACTTTAGTCACATTCTGGAGGAATGCGTTACTATTGACCCTTTTTCTAAAAGACTAGAAACTGATTTGTTCAATAACAAAATGTAATTCTGAGATATTAGAGAGAAAAAACTTGACCGTTATCCTTTCCCCTGAAAAGTAAGTAAGTAAGTAAATATTACTGGGCTGAAAGGCTTGACAGAAATAACCATTTAATAGCAGGTGAGGAAATGAGGAAGTGGTTGCCAAGGGTACATGACAAATGGTAACCACATACCTTTAGCTATTTATTCATCTATTCTCAATGAGCCAAGATGGTTAAAAAAATAAGAGGAACCCGCCTGTAACCATTTAGACTAAATGTTAATCTTCCTCCCTGGTTACTGAGGATACTGGCGGGCTCACGCTGTGACAGACAGCAGGTCCTGATTCTGGACTTGCATGGCTTTGGAGACGGAACATCTGCTGCTGGAGATTATTGTCTGCATGAATAGAGAAGCCCAAACGTCTCCGGCTCATTGTGATTTCCAGGTGTGACGTAAAGCAGCGGCTTGTCCCTTTAAGGGAAACGTTGTGTGTGTGCAATGGGCCCACGCTGGGGTTCGTCTGAGGCCCGGTCAAGTACGCTCTTGTTCTGTGTGCGAGCAAGCCGGAGAGGGGTGGGCGGGCCCTGTCAATGCGTGACAGCTCTGTGCCTGACACCCTGATAACACTCCATGTGACTTGTTTTCTCTCTCTCTTACACACACACACACACACACACACACACACACACACACACACACACACACACACACACACACACAAAGAAAACAAGGGAGTGTCTGAAGGGAGCAAAGACTCAGGCAGACAAGCACAACCAGAAATAGGAGTCAAAGAAAGGAGGTGGTTGACAGTAAAAGACAGATGTAGAAGAAAAAAGTAAACCACCTATTTTCTCCACCTTCTTTCCACATCTCCCTATTTTAATCCCTCCCATCTGTCTGTTCTCTATTGTTCCCCCCCCCTCCTTATATCTCGCTCTTTGTTAGTGCTCACTGTCGGATTATGATCTACAGACCTCTTTATGGCATGCGTATCAACCACGCTTTAGCTCCATGGGCCCGTATATTGCCTTATTATGCAACTGTTGCCCGCTGTGATTGTGTGGTTAGCACTTAATTCTGTGCAATTGTATCATTTTGTGCATGCAACGCGTCGAAAAGATAGCGGTGCGCATGTGTGCTGTGTAGCTCCGTGTGAGGGAGATGCGTCATAGCCACTGCCCGTGATTAATGAATAAAAAGTGTAATAAACAAATGTTGTTGTGCTTCTAGGTGGCTGTGAAGATCATTGATAAGACACAGCTCAACTCCTCGAGTTTGCAGAAGGTGGGTCTCTCTCTCTCTCCCTCTCGCACACGTGCACAAAATACAAACCTCAAGTCATTTCCTAGTCACTATTGCAGCCCCACGTATCTTTTCTCTTTTGATCTTTTCTCCTTCCCTCGTCAGTATATCGTCATTCTCTCTCTTTTCTCTATATCTCTTTCGTTCTCTCTGAAGTGGTCTAGTTCTCAGAGTTTTAATTACAGGAAATAAGCTGCAATTACTTCTTTTGATGGTGGCCGGGTGGGGTCTGTCCACTTACACGCAAACTCTCTAACCATATATGCCCGTACACTCGGCACACACACGCACGCACGTATGCATGCACGCCAATAACGTATACATCCTCAGAAATGAGGAATAGACCGACAGACCATAAGAAGGAAAAAAAATGTAGTCACACATCCATTAAGTCATGAACGTTGATTTTCAGACACTCCCATCGAATGGAAAGACAGATTGCAGATAATTCCTAAAAATAATCCCATTTCGATTCTAGTAGAATTTTTTTCAACTAGGGGGATGTTTTTTTTTGGTTTGTACCCGCCTAAACGGTGCATCTTGAAACTGAATCTTTGAAAGAACTATAAAAGGAGAACCGTTTCTTTCTTTTTACCCAGAAATAACAACATTAAGAAACTCATTGCTTGAATTAAAGGACATTGTTTCGACCTCAAATGTCAAGTGTATTCCCTAATAACTATATTGTAAATAAATATTAATATATTTATTACCAAGAAAGGACTTGGGAAATGAATAATTCTCCATAACTTGGGGACAGAGGATGTGTTTTGAATGGAACAACCATTCGTAGCGGAGTAAATATGACGCATTGAGCTGTTATTTGCCTTTCAGCGTAGTGACCTTATCTGTTGAGTCGGAGGCAATAAATGAGTAATGAGTCAAAAGCGCCTCTTCACGCCTTGCCCACTGAAAGAGGTTAGGTGGCGTTGATCTGGAGTTAATTAGGTTAGGTTAAATTAATACTCAGTGCTTTGGCTTATCATGTCAGAGTTTACAAGCAAGCTGAGGGGATCTGGGTTTGTTAATCCCTAAAATCTCCAGTTATGCCAGACCATGGATCTTAACTGTTAATGCGTTTGTTTTCATTGTCCTTAAGGCAAACTGAACCACAGGCTCACAGACAGGAAGTGATTCAGTTTGTTTTTTTTCCAGTGTAATGTTTCCCCGATTAAAAATATTGATTCTGGGGTTTGGACCAATCCTAACCTACATTTAAATCTTGTTTGCTTTGATCTAGCTCTTCCGGGAGGTGAGGATCATGAAGATGTTGAATCACCCCAACATAGGTGAGTCACGGCGAAACTTCACTCCCTGAGCACCTGACTCTGTGTTTTCATGGCCAGATATTGACCGGACTAATAATCCTTTTCTGTCTTCTCTCTATGATTTTACTTTCGCTCTTACTCTCCTGGCCTTTTACTTATCTCCATATCTCCCTTCCCTTTACTTTCCCCCACCCCGTTCCCTTCCAATCCGCTGTCTTTTTCTTACTCTCTCCACCTGCAGTCAAGCTCTTTGAGGTGATCGAGACAGAGAAGACTTTGTACCTGGTAATGGAGTACGCCAGTGGAGGTAAGTCCGTGTCACTGTGAAATCGCTCTTCCCCTCTGTATTTTCGAAACAAATGGTTCCCAAATGAAATAATCTACCTCTCCTGGGTCCTCGGGAGTCCTGCTGGTAATTTTCCCTGAAGAGTGAATATTATTATTATTAAATTTTGTTATTGATTGTTGACCATCTCCTTCCCCCCTTGCATTGTAAAAAACTGCCATTGTAAATTGTTTTCTATTGAATTTGAATGGCTTTATTTGTTTTGAAGTAAAAATACTTTTTTACCATTGTCACCTTGACCCAATACCCTGGCTATAAGGATCAGGTTCAAGCACTAAATCGGCCCCCCTCTTCTGCCTCTTCTCCCAGGAGAAGTCTTTGATTACTTAGTGGCCCATGGCAGGATGAAGGAGAAAGAAGCCCGCGCCAAATTCAGACAGGTTTGTATGTGCGCTGTTGCTTTAAGGCATAGTTCATATGTTGAGTTTTATTACAAAATTGGGCAATATCATATAATATATATAATATATATCATGTTTTTATTTTTTCATGATGTAATATAAATATATATTTATATTTATATTCTTAAATATAAACAGTCATGGGAATTAACTATTTTCCATCCTTGTCTTTCTGATAAACTCTTAATGGACGGATCTGTCTTGTTACTTTTTAACCTGTTCATTTTTCCATTGTTTCTCCAAATCCATCTCCTCTTCTCACTCTGCAGATTGTGTCAGCGGTGCAGTATTGCCATCAGAAGTGTATAGTACACAGAGACCTCAAGGTGAGAGCGCACTCGCATTATTGAATTATGTTACCTTGTTAAAGCCCAGACGAGCAGGCTCTGTCTCGCTCTGTTTTTCCACATTAGTGTATAGGATTGACCCCATGACCTACACTCAGGTCCATAAATATTTGGACATTGACACATTTTTCATTATTTTGGCTCTACACCACAACAATAGAGTTGAAGTGAAAAAATCAAGATGTGCTTTTAGTGCAGACTTTCAGCTTTAATTTATCTCAACGTAACACATTATCCTAATCGCTCTTGATCTGAGGGGTTGTGTGTTAAAATCCAGCAATAGCTTAATTTTAGCTGGTCGGATACTACAACGTTGGATGGGCCTGCTGCTCAATGAGACTTAAAAGAAGAACCAAGCATGGCTGCAATCTTCTGGATAGTTGATACGGCCGTGTACTGTACTGATGCCTTGTAACTGGAAGTGTTATATAGATAGAAGCTATAGATGATTTTAATTTATTTGATCAGGTCAGAGCTTAGAAATGATTAGTCAGTATTGTATTCAATGTCTACAAACGCGCACACGCACACACACTCAAACTCGCAGAAGCGGCAGAGTATTCAGAGCAAGTGAAAAGGAGAGCACACCTGTTGCTAGGCAACCCCACCCTCCTTGCTCGCTGACTCCCTTTTAGTATTAGGGATAGAAACATGCCCTCAGAAGAATAAATTGTGGCCACTGTGTGCTACTGGTGGGCCCCACGCCATTCCTCCAAGAAACCCCTGCATCACTGAGGGTTTTTTTCCCCCCCAAAGAGAAAGGCAATTGTCTGGAATATATTATCTTCAAATTAATCTGCATTTCACAGTACATCTTTATGACAGTAACGATGCATGACAGGGTGACCTATATTTTTGCCAACCTTATGTAGCTCCGACCTTACTGTGGAGGCAAAAATATTTATTACAAATTAAATATTAGAGCTGCAACTAACGATTATTTTAATAATCGATTCATCTGTCGATTATTTGTTCGATTAATCGATGAATCGGATAAAAAAATAAAAAATGTAAAAACATTAATTTCCAACCCTTTATTGAAAAATAGAACTGACTGTGCACTTTCTAAATATGTTTTGCACTAACAGATTGCTCCTTGAACATCCCTAAGTGAGCAAATAAAATGGACTAACACAAAAAACATACACACATCGCATGATGTATACTTTACAGCCACCAAATTAAATATATTAGGCACAAAATCATGAATCATTGCCGTGGTGTTCCCGTGCCAGGCCATGTCGCTTTTGCATATCTTACAATCAGACATGTCAACCCTCCCGAATTTCAAAGCCCCTCCCGAAAATATCCCGGACCGACCTTTCTCCTGATTTCCACCCGGACATCAATATTGCTGCACCACCCGTCACTGGGCGCGCTGTTTCAGACCGAACAATAATAAAGGTTACACCTTGAAGTCGAGCGCGGCGATTAGAACGTAAAACTACTGGCGCTGCAAAGAAAACCGCACCCCCCCCGTTGCCCGCTAGGACCCGCACCCCCCATTTCAGTGTGAAATATTTAGATCGCATTGGCTTCTCTTCCTCCGCATGTTTCAGAACAGTAGTACGGGTCTCTCCGATGTTCTGCTGCGCGAGCGCTCAACTTTTTTTTTCTCAGCTCTGCGCGGCGCGCGCAACTTTCTTTTAATACTCAAAGATAATAGTCGCGCGACACAACGAATCGATAATGAAATTCGTTGCCAACGCTTTTAATAATCGATTTTAATCGATTTCATCGATTCGTTGTTGCAGCCCTATTAAATATTACATTAAAACATCACACATTCCTTCTGAATCCCACTGCTCTCTCTGTCTTCGTTATCATCATAATAATGTCTATTTTTCTTTCATATCTATATCATGCAGGCGGAGAACCTGCTGCTGGATGCAGACATGAACATCAAGATAGCCGACTTTGGCTTCAGTAACGAGTTTACTCTGGGGAACAAGCTCGACACGTTCTGCGGCTCTCCGCCCTACGCCGCCCCGGAGCTCTTCCAGGGAAAGAAGTACGACGGGCCCGAGGTGGACGTTTGGAGCCTGGGGGTGATCCTCTACACACTGGTCAGCGGCTCGCTGCCCTTTGATGGACAGAACCTCAAGGTCAGGAAGAGGAGAGAGAGTTTGTGTGTGTGTGTGTGTGTGCTCACTCATGCGCATTATATAAGCGGATGTCTATATTCTGTGGGTGGTTGTAGTAGTCAGTCTGGTTTCTGTTCCTTCTTCCTTTACAAAAGGCAGAAACTGAAAATAAAAGACTGAATGTGTGAAAGGGAATAAATGCTGACACGTGTGTTCCTGCTTCAAATGAGGTTTTGGTGGTTTGATGCACCAAACCAGTTCCTTTGTAAGAAAGAGGATTTAAAGCTTTCTCTTCACTGTCGTTTTTCACAATTACAAACACCTATCACACCCTGCGTTCAGTAAGTAGCCATATGAGTCACTCTTGAAGTCAGAACACATGTTAGGTGGGCAACATGGCTCTGATGTGATAGTATTGATATTTGGGTTTATTGAATTTATCTTTCCACCACATAATTTTGCATGTAACTTGGGTAGTAAGTGCAAGGAGCCTCACTGGGTTTTTGATGTCACTGGCCATCTTAAAAGGTTTTTTACTTCTTCTAAAAATGGCCAATTTGATGCACAGTCATTTTGTTAAACGTTACACACAGTTCTTAATTAGATAGATTTCTATGCTAATTCAATGCCTCACAATGTACTGAGATCCTAAAAGAAACAGTTACACACATTACAGCAGTGATAAAAGCTATCACTACACACATTCATTGTTCAGTGACTCATTCAATTAAAATCACAAAATACTAAGAACTCCAGTGGAGAGTTAATGACATCAATGGCACACTACTCAAGTGTATGTGTGTGTGTGGGAGAAAAAAAGCCTCTGAGCTAAACCACAAACTTTGTGATGTGATGTTGAATTGTGACTAGTAACAGTATGTTCTGAAAATGATCAGACACAAACTGTGGTACAAAGCTTTAATGAGCTGCCCTCCAACTGGTGAAAGCAGTACTTGGATTACAAATCAATTCATAATTTGTGGAGTGCTGCTCAGCTAATTTAAGGCAAATGATTATTAGTCCCGTTCGCTGCCACAACCGTCTGTGGGTTGTTTCTGACCATGAGGAGAGAAACGGGAATGTGTTTGTTTGAAGATGTCGCTGCTGACCTTTTCCTCCCTGTGCACGTCTCCAGGAACTGAGAGAGCGCGTGCTGCGGGGCAAGTACAGGATTCCCTTCTACATGTCCACAGACTGCGAGAACTTGCTCAAAAAGTTCCTCATTCTGAACCCTTCCAAAAGGGGCAGCCTGGAGGTACGCCGCACACACACGATAATCACATCACAATTCGTCAGACACAATGGCTTATACGTGATCTAGACTAGAAAGTGTCCGTCTCTACTGCTGATGTTTCAGTTATCTTATGGTGCGTGGAACGCACACTGAACCATACTGCCAACCCAGACATGCCCAGTCACCTATTTGTGAGTTTGTGGCTCAAGTGTAAAGTGCTTTTTAAAGGCATAGTAAATACGTGAGAACGTTTGGGAGTTATTAGTTACTATATCTGGTGTCACTGTAAGTAAAAGCATAAAGGGTTTATAATTATTATTTGTTGCTTGGCAGCAGATTCCCATTAACTTTATGGATTAAAGAAAGCCACTGGGTTTTAATCTACTAAATGTTGCAGCAGCCTTGTCTACGTATAGAAAGAAGCCTCAGTGTTGGAATTTAGTCCTCTGACTATTTCATTCACACCTAGCCTTAAGTCCTCCCCTTCACTTTTTACCCTGCTGCCTTGATCAGTTTATACCTAATAGTTATCAATTAGTGGCGGAAGTGGATAAATAACGTAGAAAATCATGTTTATCTGGTTCCATTGTCTCTAGGTGGCTCGTTAGGGCTAATCTCTTTGCCCCATCCCCTATTTCCTCTACTTCGCTGTTTGACATTTCCTCTCTTCTGCTTTTTGCACCTCTGTTGTTTTTTATTGGAAATTTTATATCTCCCTGTGTTCCTTTGGTCTGTGTTGGCTTGCTCCCAGCAGCAGATAATGAGGGACCGGTGGATGAACGTGGGCCACGAGGACGAAGAACTCAAACCCTACATTGAGCCCCAGCCAGATTACAAAGACCCGAGGAGGACAGGTACTTATAAGGAACACACATCGATTCCCTTCTGTACCAAAGCACACGCTCCCCTCACACGCATTTACCTGCTAGAAGTTCACTTTTCTAATTCTGAACTCCTTCTGTGTGTGCAGACATCATGCTGACGATGGGATTCTCTCAGGAGGAGATCCAGGACTCACTAGTGAACCAGAAGTACAATGATGTGATGGCTGCATACCTGCTACTGGATTATAGGAACTCTGAGGTTCACCGATTCTTTCTCACACCCGCACAACTTTGTATTAAATAGTATGGTGCTACTATTGGCTCTTTTCGCTGCAGTCGTACTGATCTTAAAACAAATGACCTCTCGTGAGCTCATTATTATGTACATGAAAATGTAGGGCTTCTCTTTTATCATCAGAACAAGGCATTTGCGAAATTTATGCTCAAAGCACTTCAGTGTTCTCATAACAGTATATTTTTCTCTTTATTTATTTGTTTGTTGCATCCACAGCAAAGCCCCCCCCCCCCCCCCCCCCCCATAATCTCATTCAGATTTTCATGTTTTTCTTTGTCCCTCAGCTGGATGAAAGTGGCATCAAGCCCCGGCCAGGAACTGATGTAAGCAACTCAAACGCTCCTTCCCTCCACAAGGTACAATGAGAACACATAAGGTCTTCCGCTATCTCAGAATGAGGTCCCCAGCTCCAGCCAGTGGCACGAGTGACACTTCTCTGATCTAGCTTATTTTTAGGTGCTAGCCTGTTGACCCACTCACAGGTACAGGTGAACCAAAGCAACCAGCTTTGTGTTAACTTAGACATGTGAACAGCTTGATAGATAAACAGCAGATGTGTGTGTAAATATGACGGATTGTATACCACACTGACCTGTATGTCCACTTTGCCTCTCTAAGGTGCAGCGCAGTGTGTCGTCCAACCAGAAGCCTCAGAACCGCAGAACCACCGACCACGGTCAGAATGTTGTGTGTGTGTTGGGAAAAGGAAGGCGGCAAAGCTATATTTTTAAAATCTATATATTTTCAATCTTGATGTATGGTGGAATGTTCTCTGGTTCTGCTACACTGGAGCAGTTATTGTAAATAATTGAAGAAAGGATCCAGGCATTCAGGTTTTTGAAACAATTTTATATATATATATATAAAGTAAGCATTAAAGAAAGCCTTCTGTCAGAACTGAGTGGGGATTGACATATGACCAATAAGCGGTAGAGGAGTAAGACTGAAAATGCCCCACGTAAGTGATTGTCTTCACCGATTCTGATTGTCGCGATCTTCCTTTTTCTAGGCTCCTCCTACTCTAAGAGGGGGGAGCGAACAGACAACCGGACTGCAGGAGAGGATTCCGGAAGGAAAGGTTCATCGGGCAGCTCCACTACCAAGGTGTCGGCCAGTCCCCTGGTACCCTCTGACCGCAAGAAGAGCGCCACGCCCTCCACCGTGAGTTCAAACGCCCTCTCAGTCCTGATGAAAAGCCCGTGATTAGTACATTAGGGCATCATGTACTACACACAGAACCACAAAGACAGACTATAATAATACAGACTGCCATTTGAGTGAACCAAAATTAGCAACTTTTTCCAAATGAGTGGTGGGAAGACATCTGCTTGGAAATTTGAGAGATTTAAAACGCTTGTTTTTATTTTAAGTTAAGGTCAGGCATATATCTTAATCTATGGTCCAAAGATCAAAACCAATGCTAGTTACTAATCTAAATATTTGACCATATAACTCTTGTGGTCTTCATAGTGTAAGGAAGTAAAAGTGTGCTTCATGGTGTTTATGCTATCTTATTGACGTTTTGGTTTGAAATTAGATTTTTTCTTTGCCCACATTATAGTTGACTGATGTCAATTTCTGGACTCCCTGCAGTGCGTTAATTATACGCAACCCAAATATTGTCACGTTGTTGACAGTTATTTTCCCTTTTCACTTCAAACACAGAAGAAACATAAATAATCTCTAAGTAGATGTCTTGGTGGACCGTTAGAATGTGACCATGAGCTGTCATTTAAGTGTAATATATATATATATATATATATAAGTATATTACATAACAAACATTTTAGAATGTTTATAAGCAGACTCTGTGCTATCTGACATTTAGTCCCTTCCCCCGCCCAGTTCAACTGCACTGTTTTATTTTATTTAAGTCACCGTGTGCAGTTTTTGATTGACATCTTTGACTTTTATTATTTTTATCACATAGCATGTGGACTTTGCGCACATTGTGCTAGATACCTCCACCCAACCTCGCTCTGAGCAGATGGAAAAGGGCAGGGCCTTTAAATGGCAATTAAAAAGAATACTGCAGGTGAAAATGAATTGGATTTGTCATCGCTTGACAAGACTTAATCGATGTTAGGAAATAAAGTAATTTGTTTGTGCTGTTCGGGAAGCTTGCTCGAGGCTGTTAAAGTAAAGAATCACCACTAATTTCTCCATCCTCTGACCACTGCACTGATTTTCCACTGTTGTGAATTCTGTCCTCGATCTGAAACATTTCTATATTTCTTATATTCTTCTTATTTTGCTCCCTTCTCCCTCTCAGAATAGCATCCTGTCCACCGGTACCAGTCGCAGTCGGAACTCTCCTCTGACTGAGAGAGCCACGTTGGGCCAGGGCATCCAGAACGGAAAAGACAGGTACACAGACATGCATATGTATACATACACACACACAATGGGGGGAAAAGAAGGATGTTTTTCAAAAAGATGGGCCATGACAGTTACACACACGCACACACACACACTCTCTCTTGTCACCAGCAACTAGTTGCAGTGAGGCAACCTTGCTTCCTCACTAACACACACACAACCACAATATAAACACTCCTGATGGTTTGTGAATGAAGCCGTCCCACAGCTGTCTCTGTGACTGGATCCCAGACCTTGGCTGGTACTCTCCAGAGCTCTGCCAGCTGGCTGAGGGAGGGCCCACAGAATTACCCCCGCGTCGGGTGAGCCCTCCTGGGTGAGGAAATCAGGCTCCCTTGAGAATTTAGGCCAAACCTCCAGTAGATTACAGATTACTCACGATGGTTGGATGGAGGCTGGCCTGCCAGAGCAGAGGCAGGGTTCCATGGAAGTTCACACGCACCCACTCCCCCTCGCGCGGACACACACACACACTCCCCCACACACACAGAGACTGACATCTTTTAAGCTCTTATCCTTCTTTCTGTTCCTTTAATAAAATATTATTTTCAATGAACCCTCACTCCCACAAACTTGGAGTTTAATCACATTATGCCTTTGGGATTATGCATCAGGATTTAGCAGGTGCAAAACTTGCTGGAAAAAAAAGGCAATCATATTTTTGTATTAAAAACATTATTGTCTCGTACTAGTACTCGTACTAATGAGAATGTCAAGGAGTGATGTTACTCAAACCTTCTAAAGCCAGAGAAGTCAACAATGGACATATTAGAGTGGCTTTATTGTGGAGTCTGCCCACCTCATTTAGGCCCTAAAAACACACGTGTGCGCAGTATGTAGTTGGTGCTCGAGATTATCTGCCGCGGAATACGCCTTGTGCGCGTCCCCACTTTCAACCACGCACACATCACTCACACTTAACCAGCCATATGCTTTGCGTGCTTCTTCATGAGCGTTTAACATTAAGCCAAAGGCATAATCCCTGCTACGGGGCAGTGTTCATTGTCATTACTGCTTCATTACCTGTTTGTGAACCAGTCTCAAATGGCCCCATCGTTTCCAACACAGTGCACTATTAACGATATTAAATATAATTGGATCCATGTTCAGGCTTGTCAGTCTGATATGTCATTTTTCCCCTTTAAATCATTGTCTTTCAGTTTGTGCACTACGCTGGGACCATGTGGTCATTTGAGACGGCATTGGGTCTTGTTTTTTTTAGCACTGTGGTTCTATTAGCTTTGCTAACCTAGTGGTTGTCATCTGCTTTGATTTTAAAGTTACTTTTTTGGATCATCATTAATGCTTTAAAGTTTTGGGCTTTTATACTTGTTACACCCCCTCCCTACTCCCCAATTTCCCTTTTTTCCCTTTTTGTATTTTTCTAATGTTTTCCTTGTTTGGTGTTTTATCTGCTTCTGAGCTCTTGTCCTTCTGGGTCTCAAGTCACTCACATTTTCTTGGCACCTCCTTTTTTTCTCTGCCAGCTGCCTTTTTTCCTTCTTGTCTTTGTATTAATCTTTCTTCTTTCTTTCTCGCCCCACTCTCTAAGGAGATTAGGAAGACTTGTGATGGAATATTACCTCTTACTGGCACTATATGGTCTCTGTACTTGCCTCTTAATAGGCTTACACATACACAAAAATATCTACACACCTACACACACACACACACACACACACTAAGGTTGCAAACTCCATGAAACACACATGCACACGAGCTTAGACATACATGTCACACGTGCTAAAACTCTTGCCACACACCGGGTCGTCCAGTAAATGTTGTTTTCTTTCCATCACCAGCCGTACTAATCTGTCAGAAGCAGGGTGCGTTTGTCTCAGCTATGTGTTTGTGTTGTGTGTTATTAGCCGCTGTTTGGTTGTCCTCTATAAATGGCGCCCTCTCTCTGACATTGCTCCTTCCTCCGCTGTCTCTTGATCTCTCTCTCTCTCTCTCTCTTTCTCGCTCTCTCCTTCTGGTACCACTGTGCCCTGTCTCTCACTGTGTTGGTTTGTGTGTGTGTGTGTGTGTGTGGATAAAGTCAAGTTCAAGCTGTCAGTAATGTGCAGAGCTTTGTAGCCCGTGGTAACCTTGCCGATTAGGAGAGGGTTCAGGAAATAGGCAGTGTTCTTTGCTTAGGTAACTAAATAAGCTTCTCTTTGTTTCCAGAGTATAGTTGATTGTTTTCTGTAGGAAAGAAAGAAGGAAGGAAGGAAATCCATAAAACCCTGAGTCAGAGTGAATATCTCACAACAGGACAGTGACCACAGCTTTTATTTCCTTACAGAAAAAAAACTTTAATATAAAACAATCTTTATTTGTAGAGAGAAATTCCTACAAAACCTTCCAATACTGCGTGTTTCAAAAAATAAAGAAGATAGAAAGCAGCAGGGGATTCTAAGCTAGATAAATATTAAAATATAAAACAAAATGCAAGGTTGGAGTTAATTTTACTTGGTAACCTCCAACTGTGTTGTTGATATATTTTTCTAATATTTAGACCTGCTGAGGAGGACTTGTGAAGCACTTGAGTGCGTTTTCAGTCTTTCGAGCCAATAGAAAAGTGTGCGTGTTTTTAAAGTTGGTCTTTTGTGCGCTAGCTTTCGAGCTCCCATGGATTTACACAAAGGCACAAGAACGCCGTAAGCATTCAGTCGTGGTTTGTGCTTGTTCTCTGTATGAAGCCACCATGACCAAAAAAGACCAACTTCTCTTCTTATTTTCGCTCTCTTCTCAGTCTCTTTTTGTCTCTACCTCTTTTGCTCTCCTCCTCTCCCCCCCCCCCCCCCCCCCCACCCCCTCCCCCCTGACCGTGTTGTTATAAGTGCTGCTTCTAACCATGCTTCACCTCACCTCCCCGCCCATCCACACACAAACCCCGCCCCGTGTTTGTGAATGTATGCGTGATGCTCGTATCTGTGTCTGGTTGTGTGTTCGTCCTGTGTCTGTTACGTTGTTTTGCGGTTTGTCTGCATATTTGTGTGTGCGTGTGTGTCGGGCGGGGCATTCCTCCTCCTCCTCCCCCCCCCCTCCCAGCCTAAACATGCCGGGCTCCCGCGCCTCTACTGCCTCGGCCGCTGCCGTCCTCTCCTCCTCCTCCTCCTCATCCTCGCGTCCCCGCCACAACAAGTCCATGTCCTCCTCCAATCATCCATGCCCCTCTGACCTGCACGCACCACGGCCCAGGCAAGTCTCTCACTCACTCACTCACTCACGGACATGCTCACAGCTCCCTCATCTCTTTCAGCACGTACCACTTTACTCAGAGCATCATCCCCCCCTGCTAGAACTCGAATGAACAGTAGAGATGAAGAAAGGATTAAATGATTTGTTGGGTCTGAAACCCGCCATCACGGCTTGATTAAACAGACTCCCATTGTTTTTTTAAATTACCTTTTTTAACTGCATATCCCCACAGATTATTATGTCATTGAATATTATTTAGAAAGTCTAAACAATATATATATATTTAGTCAAATCTCGCAGCCCCAGTATCTTCCACTATAGATTTATCCTACAGACAGACCAGCCTTCGTGGATTGAACAGTTACTTAGCAACAGACAGGAAGTAGATGGTGGAACTCTGTGAAGATGTCTTGTCATGGCCAATCAGTCAGTCTCAAACCCCCCCACCACCTAGTGGCCCATAACTGATCAAAGCTTGAGAATGATGTGAGCTTGTTTTCTCACTGCGCTGAATAAAGCGGATACATTCAGAGAAGAGACATCTATGGACCGGCAGGGAACAGATGCACGTAGTATCAATAGCAAATAAACTGTGCAGACCAGCTTCCTAATGAATGCTTCATTATTGTCCGTCTTTGTATGGAGGAGTGCTTCAAAGTAAAACTTGTTATGTTGTTATTAAAGGGACAAAAAGAGCAAAAAAAGTCTTCAGAGATACAACCTCAAATTCCTCTTTTAGCTTCCGATCCATCAGGCTACCAGGGGCACAATGTTAACAGGTGGGATCTGTTAACCGTAGCTTACCAGCCAAGAGACACATTGTAGTATTACTAAGGGAAAAGTACATTATTCAGCATCTCAAATGGCCAATGTTGACATTTACAGGTAAGTTCCCCCGGCTCCAAGCTGATTACTAAGTCTGCATCAAAGGTTGGATGGTGTCACTATGATGTTGTTTTAAACAAAGCAGCGGTCACTACGTTACACATATATGAGCTTAAAATGAAATGCTAGAGCCCCTGATCTAAGGTGCCCACAGCCTGCTCTCTCATTCAGCCTCGATGTGTTACGTAAACCTATTTCAGTTACGGGATCGCCTTGGAAAAGCCCGTCTCCATCTGCTGACCGTGGAATGGCTGCCAATGAGGCGATGGCCTCACCATGCCTCCTTGGCCGCCTGTGTGAACTCCTGTCTGTGTGTAGCTGCTGTGTGCTCGGCTTCCGTGTCTGCTGCACGGCCCCGGCCACGTCGCCTCCCCTCACCCCGACTCACCCCACCACACCCCACCAGCCAGACGTCACAATATGCGGTGGGAGGTCGTGAATATGTCCTGCTGCCACCTTAAATACGTTAAGCTCCAGAGGCATTTCCCTTGAGCCGTACAGAGCTCTGCTTTTTTTTTTTGAGTCAGTCGTCTAGTTAATATACAACCAGACTAGACTCTTATGAATCCCCCTCCCCCCCCCCCCCACACACACACACACACACACACACACACACAGTAAGGCTGACGTTCCAGCAAAGCAAATGTCAAGGTGGTCCTGTGGCTGTATGTGCTTCTGTCTGCTCTGCGCTGAAGTCTTGTTCTGTTGCACGCGCCCGTTCAGCGGTGAGCTCGAGTTGTTCAGAAGCTGGTTGGGAACGCTGGAGAGAAGGTACCGCTCCAACACATAGACGGCACCCTGAGTGACGAATAGGCCCCTTTTTCTCAGCGCTTAGGTTCATCCCCCGAAGTGCCACCCTTTCTCTGTTGTTATCCAGCTGCCCCCCGTTAACCCCTCAAAATCAACGCTTCAAACGCTGTTGGCTTCCACTTCCGTGGTTTTAAACTCCCCCGTTTTGTGCGTGAGCTACGCGCAAATCATCCAGCTGCACCGTGAATATACAAAGGGTGCGTCCACTTCATCCCACACCCCTTCGATGCTTGTACTCCGTCGCTGCTCTTGTACGTCACAAAGGTCCCCACCAACCCGTATGCGTAGTAGAGCTGTATCTTTGTGTGTAACCCGTCCTCTGTGCACAAATCGGAACACAGGAAGCGTTCCTGACGGTAGCCACTGACATTTGTTGACATGTGGTGTGACTCCCATTGCAGCCGTTCCTCGTGCTCTTTTTATTACACCTCTTACAATTTGTGTGCTTTTGCCCTTTCGGGTTTGTTGCTTCCGAACATCTGCTGCAGCTGTACTTCTGCTAAGGCACCTGCGTGGCAGATGTGCACACACATTGTGTGTGTGTGTGTGTTTGTGTGGGGCTAGCTGGAGGTTATTGATGCTTTGCCCTCCAGTCAAAGCAAAGAGGATTAACTGTGTGTATCGGCATGTGTGTGTCAGTAACCTTATGTGACTCTAAATATTGACTGGAGGGATTATATGAGACATGAGGGCGAGCAGACGTTGAGCAGACATAGATACTTGTGTGATCTCACTCTGAGGTAAGTAGCACATCAGAGGGAAATAATTTTCCTCTTATAGGGTCTAGTCTAACTATTCCTTCCTCTTCCCCCCCCCCACCCTAATCTCCCATCTCCTCTTTTATAACTCATCTTTTTCCTTCCTCCCCATTCGTCCTCTTTCACACCATTTCTGTTCTTGTCTGCTGCATCTGTACCTCCTCTTTTCTGCCTCCTCTGTCATAACACCATTCAACCTTCCTTCCGCATCTCCTCGCACCTCTTTCTTCCCCCCCACATTTGACCCCTCCTCTTCCGTCCCTGGTTCCACTTTCCCCTTGCCTTTCTCCTCTACAGTGGCCCGGGTCAGCGGGCGCCCGGCGCTTCCCCATCTGCCCACAACATCAGCAGCGCTGCCGCGTCGGACCGTACCAACTTCTCCCGAGGGGTGGGCATCCGCAGCACATTCCACGCGGGCCAGCAGCGGGGCGCCCGGGACCAGCAGGGCTCCGCCTACCCCGGCGGGCCCGCGTCCCCGTCGCTGTCCCATGGCAACAGCCAGGCCCGGAGGACGCACGGCGCCACGGGGATCTTCAGCAAGTTCACGTCCAAGTTCGTACGCAGGTTGGTGGCAGACACAAGGGGGGGGGGGGGGGGGGGGTGACGGAAATGGGACGTGTGATTGGAGAGTTTCAATGATCATAACCCGAGCAGTAGTCGTAAGACGGGAGAGGATATGTGGCAGACGTTTGTAGCTCAGTAAATGCAGAGTCGTCGTGGTAGCGGCGGCTCTAATTATGACCACGCTACTCTGCAGCCGACAAGTTCAGCTCGAAGTATTGAGGTCTGAGCTTTATAGAGAAAATGACTGGGTTTACGTTACAAGTCGTTTCATGTGCTCTGTTCCTCTCGGGGACAACGCGCCGTACGGCCGTGTCATCACTGGTTTTCAGAGCATTTCTTTAAAGGAGCTGCTCTCGTCTCAGCCCTATACTGAACTCGTGCTCATCTGTAACTCCGCTGAGAGTAGGAAGGGGGAACAGCTGCGTCCTCTCTATAATTTCGTTTGGAACAGTGGTGACCAAGGAGTAATTTTGTTTTTTGGTTCCTCATCTGGCCCTCTTTTCGTCTCAGTCCTCCACTGTGGGTTGCAGCACTAAAACATCTTGTATGGGTAACTGGTTGTAATTAATGCTTACTTTTTTTATTGAGATTATTTTTAGATCTGTCTCTGGAAATTGCAATCAGCTTTAGCTTTGATCCGCTCTGCTGTGTAAATGCAGCAAGGGCAAATAATGTCATTGTGATTATTAAAGGGGAAGCGACTGAATAACATAGTGTCTTTGGAGTACCGTGCCCATCGTTGTCTGCTAGTTCCATTAACAAAAACCTCAGACTGTTTCATCTACAAAGGCTGAAGTCTGTTAGCAGCTGAGTGAGAGAAAAGACATGAGCAGGAGCAGTGAGTCTGATAGTCGTATTATAACAAGAGGCCGCCATCAGAATGGAAGCTGCGGGTCCAAAGGTGGCAGAAAAGAGCCAGGCTGAGAGCGGAAGGGCCAAGTGAGCCATGACACAGTGTAGAGCCGAGAGAACAGGTGAGGCTGATATATTTGAATTGCCCAAGTGTGACCAGGGAGCTCCAGTGTGTAAAGGGAGGGGGGGGGGCTGTGTGTGGGTGTGGGGGGGTGTGAGAGAGGCGGAGGTGCAGGCACAGCTACTCTCTAGGCCTCCCACTTAGAGATACTGTAGCTCTGTGGCGACAGTATCCATGGTTACACCGGAGATATCACTTTTCCCTCTACTATAAATACCGCTAGCGGGGACACCTTGACACACACGTGCACACAGACATCTTGGTGTGCTGGTAGGAAGTAGAAGTGGAGACAGCGAGATTGTGTTGCGTTTGCACGATTTAACCACGCGCACACACACATATAAACTAAACTATGTGCTTTATTAACACATCACATAAACTCACAACGGATCTGGAGAGTGGTTCTCCAGTATTTTAGTGTGTGCATGTACTCATTGTGTGTTAAAGATGAAGTTGTTGCTTAACCTGTGCATTTCCATTTGAAATGAGTCTTTGTCCGTCTTTAGGCAGTTGTTTTCATGACCTTTTTCATGACACTTTTGAGCTCCCCCCTTCACACACACACACACACACACACACACACACACACACTTCTTTTCAGGATCAGCCAGGACTGCTGTATGTGGAGGAGTGCTTCATTTCATGTTGGGGGGTTCTCATAATGAACCAGCTCAATAAATCCCTCTTACGGTGTTCTGGTGTGCGATTGATTAAATCTGTTCACACATTCACTCCAATGATTTGAGATTCAAACACATTCCGATTGAAAGTGGACTGCAGTAACACTGATTCTGTTTGATCCTTTTGTTATGTAATGTCGGTTGTGCTTGCTGCTTCTATCCCGTATGAGCCGGAGACATGTTGGTCCGCTTGCCTCTCAGAGAGCAGCTTGTCTTCTACAAGTCATAAATCTATATGTTTTTATATATGCGTTTGTTTCTCTTTCTTTCTTTATCCCTCTTTTGTTTTTGTAGAAATCTCTCGTTCAGGTTTCCGAGAAGGTAGGCAACACCCCCAACGTTAAATATAACCCCTCGGTATATATACACGTATATTCTCCTCTTCATACATATATATATATATATATATATATATATTACTTTTCCTCCTTTCTGGTGTTCCGTGCAGCTTTTTGTTGATCTTTTGTGCCTTGAGCCTCATCTTTTTTCCTTTTTGTTTTCCTGTGGTTGGCCTCTTTTTTTGAGCCTTCTGGTTTCCCGTGCCTTGTTTTGGCCCATTTTTTATTTATGTCTTTTTTTTTTTTTACTAACTTTGCCCCCACCCAGCCATCCGACTCACTCACCTAACTCACTCGCACATCATGACGTGGCACGATAACACCTCACCCATCTTCTTCTATGTCCCTACATTGTCCCGCCCACCCATCCCCTCCTCCTCATCCCTCCTCCTTCCATTTACTTCACCAGGTAGAGTGCGTGTGAGCTCGTATCCCCCTGTAGCGTACCAGATTTAGGTCATGTTGATGTTGCGCTGGATCCAACCCCTCCCTTTCTACTCTCACCCCTTTTCATTTAACCTAGGATTGTTTTAATGTTGCTAACCATAATCCAAGCATAATCAACCAAACTACCACCCATCTAACCTTTGCACTCATTGGTTCAGTCCCTGGTAGCCAAGTAGAAACCGGACTTGTGTTTCTAGTTTCTGGTGCGACTTTGTGACAATCCCACAGGGGGAAGGGATTTATAATAAGACGTCCGTGGCTGTGGTAGTTGAGGAGGAGGAGGAGGAGGAGGGACGGGGCAGCACAGTTTCTCAGGCTGCACTCTTTTCTGGAGGCTGCACTTCTTCCTTTTCTTTCATCGCTCTGTTCTCACTCCGGCAGTGGCTCTCTAACAACAACAACAACAACAACAGCAACAGAACTGGATGGCTTTGACCTACTATGGCTGGAAAAGACCTTTTTTATGCTGCGGACACACAAACACACACACACACACACACACACATGCAAAGACAATACATAAATGTACATATTGTGCGTTGAGGCACATTGACGTTGACATGTGCACACATGTGGTCTTGTGTGCATATGAATACATTAGGACATATCTTACATTAATGTATGCGCACACACACATTGTGTTGTCCTTTGTTACCAGCAGGTTGAGCAATGCTCCTCGTAATGTGGACCATTGCTCCACCTGGTGGTTAGAAGTTGTCACACCTCGGGCTTGCTCCCTTCTGAAATATAAGAGGGAGTAGAAATACATCTGCCTAAAAAAATATATGTATGAATTTGGGACAAAGGGGTTGTTATGTTAATGTAGAATGCAGTGTATGTAGCAAACCGTGAAATAATCAGAAGTAATCATGTCATCAGCCCTTTGTTTTCCCTTGACACCATAATTCCCCTCCTATGGGAGCCATTCTGCATCCCCTCATGTTTAGCTAAATCATACACAGCATGCAAAATGGCCAAGATTTCATTTTACACTGTTCACCAGTTTACCTCTATTATTTATTGTGTTCCACTCCTCTGACCTGTCATTTCCTGTGTGCTATATTTTAACCATATTTATGTTGCAGAAGGTACTTCACATGATGTTTGGGTTATTCTCTGAATGGGTCAAAACTTAAAAAGTTTCCCGCAACAGAATACATTTAAGACCATAATCTGTTGAATTTATCATGGTTGTGCTCCTTTCTTCCCATCGTTTGCATGTGTTTACCTGTTTTCGTATGTCGTCAGTCTGCTGGTGTGAGAGCGGACTACTCATGGGAGTGTATGTTATGCGTGTGTGTTGTTTAGGGTTGTCAAACAGCCTGTGTGTCAGTCCAATGTTACTAATGGAAGTTTCGGGGGCCTGCTGGGGTCAGTAACGAGCCTAACCTCCTTCAGCCGCACGCCTCGCCCTCACTGTGCCCACCGCTCTGTTCCAAACCGCTCCGTGTCACATTTTGTCTCCAGCGTTGCATTTTGCATGAGCCCGTTCCAAACCATCCTGATACAAATCATTCCATTGCATTCCCAACATTACATCGTGTTCCTCGTTGGAAATTCTCTGTGTGGGGGGAAAAAAAAAACATTTTCATCAGCATCACATTGTCGTCCATCAGGCCTCACAAGCTTTTTGTAAAACTAGTAGTTATCAAAAGGACGTCGCATATCAACGTAGAGAAAAGAATGATCTTTTAAAGCCGTTGGACACTGTGAGGAGCGGCGACGCAGTGCTCGCTCAGAGCAGACTGGCGGCTGGAGTGCAAATGAGATACTCGGCGTGAAGGCCTCGGTGTGGCTGGATTGGAACGTTCAGGCAGGCACGGTGACCCGGCTCCACTGTGTTCAGCCGGCTTGATTTGTCTTTCTGTGTCTGAAAGTCCCAAGTTGTCGGCCTAAGCCCTCAAAAAGACTAAACTTGTGTTGATTTTTCTCGAGGAGTCCGTATGAGGGAGAGGGTCGGGATGAGGGGAGCAGGTGAGATACAGAGCAGCCCAGAAAAAAGAAAAAAACCCCAAACCCCCAGACTCTACCAAAACCCGCCTGCCGATCAGTAGACTGGAAGCCAATCAGTAGATGATCTCTGAGCTTGTTGTGATTGGCTGTGAGAAGGGTGGGGAGGGGTCTAGCTGGGATGTAATTGGTTGGTGGTGGTGGTGGTGGTGATAATGACTTAACCAATCATGGGGACCGGAGATCAGCAGGGAATGGGAGCATCCCAGAGAGTGAGTGATGTGAGAGTTGACCTGCATGTGTGTGTGTGTGTGTGTGTGTGAGGGGTTAATCAGAGTTACCCAGTACCCAAATGTGTGTTTGTGCACTAAAGTAATTGTGTGACCCACACACCCCAATGTAAATCTGAACCGCATCAGATATGCACACACAAACACACATAGGGGTACTTAAAGGAATTTTGCTTTCTTTTTTTTGTCTCCATTTTCACGACCTCATCATCCTCCATTTCTCCCCTCCTTTTTGTCTCTGCTGCTGTTTTTTTCTCCCTTTGCTCATTACTTTCTCTCTCCCTCACCATCTCTCCTGCGTCCCTCCCATCCCCTCCCACAGGTCCATGCTGAGCAGCACGGTGGACAAGTCGGAGAAGACGTCGGGCGGCGTTCTCTCCTCCCCCAACAATGACGAGAACAACTCCTCCCCAGGATCTGTCAACACGGGTACGGTCACGTCTCCTTTTAGGACACGGCGTCCACTCGTCGCCCTGTCCTCACCCCAAATGTCCCTCTCGCACCTCAGGCGGCACCGGCACCCCTCCGGCCATCGGCGGCCAGAAGGACCCGGCCAAGCCGCGCTCCCTCCGCTTCACCTGGTCCATGAAGACCACGTCGTCCATGGAGCCCACGGAGATGATGGGCGAGATCCGCAAGGTGCTCGACTCCAACAGCTGCGAGTACGAGATGCGCGAGTGCTACATGCTGCTGTGCGTGTCGGGCAACCCGGCGCGCGACGACTTCGTCCAGTGGGAGATGGAGGTGTGCAAGCTGCCGCGGCTCTCCCTCAACGGCGTGCGCTTCAAGCGGATCTCGGGCACCTCCATCGCCTTCAAGAACATTGCCTCGAAGATCGCCAACGAGCTCAAGCTGTGAGCCGCAGAGGAGCGACGAGATTGGGTTTGGGGGGGGGTGCTGTAAGCGAGGAGGAGGAGGAGGGGTTTCAGGAGGTGAGCTAAAAGGTGGGGTCACTTTAAACATAAAAACGATTGTTGTCTGGACAAAGGTCTGAAGTAGGGCTATCGCTTCTGAGACGAGAAACAGTTTCTTTTCTAGGAGTTTTTTTTCCTTAAGTTCTTTAAAGTTGTGAAGTACTTCTTCTCTCTTCCCTGTTGCTTCATTTCAGTCCTTTTTGTTTTTGTCCCGTTCTGCATGTTTGATCTGCTCCGTGTTCCACTTTGATCGCTCCGACCACTCCTGTCCCTTCTTCCTGCTATTTATTCAGTTTTCCAAAACCTTTCTGCTGCCAGGCATTTTTTTGGGGGGGGGGGAACAGGGTAAAAAAAACAAAAAAAGCGGAGGATGTATGGAGGAGGAATTGCTGGAAAAAGAGCGATTGACTGACAGAATTCGGAGCTTCGTTTTGTCGAAGCTCTATTTGTTTTGATTCTCTCCCAAAACTTGATGGACTCAAACAGAGCCGGGACTGAAGTCTCTCTCTCTGTCACACACACGCCGCTACAGATTGACTTTGGACCCTCTCCTCTCCACACCCCCCCCCCCCCCCGCACAAAAAAAGAACTTACCCACCTTCTCCCTCCCCCGTCCCCACACACACTCTCTCCATCAAGTTTCTAGCTCAGCACAAACACATCCATCTTGTTTTTGCCTCTTCACTCCCTTTTTCTTCCTCTCCTCCCTTTTGCCGACAAGTCTGAGGACTCCAGTCAGACTTGACGACGTCATCGATTGTCTACGAGTCAGTACTTTTTTTTTTTTTTAAAGTTTGTCCTTATATGGCTTTTAAAGAGTTGTGCACTGGAAAAGAGGGGCCCATGGGGAAACTGGGGAGGGAAGGACAGCCCGTGGACAAAGGCTGTCGATGAATTTTATGTTGCCTTTTCATTGTAGAATTTAATTTTGGGTTTGATTTTTGTTGTCATCACATAAATGCTTGAATCATTTATTTGTACTTTAATGTCGGTGTCACATTGGTTGGCGCCACACGCCTTCGTAGAATGTCAACCCTGAACCGACGCTACTTGTCTCCCCCGCCGCTCTTTACTACTCATGCGTTCGCTCTTTAGAGCAAACGCACAACAAAAAAAAAAGGTGTCTTTAGAGTACGTAACAGTGTGTGAGTGTATTATTAAAGATCACTGGAGGGGAAAGCAACTACCAACAAAAAAGAATCAACGGCAAATGGTGAATTATTCTACTTTTGATTTGATAATATATTTTTTGTGTTGTTGGAAATTTGGGGTTTGTACAGATTTGGATTATTCGGGACGGGAGGGGAGTAACGAGGTGTGAAGGGTCATGTCGGATCATATCATTGCTACCTTTTCAGTGTAGTCCACCTTTTTAACGCACACCACCCGTCCCCCGCCCCCACCCCCCACCATTGTATTTAAAGATGATGGTGGCGACCACTGCTCGTTCTAATGTGTTCTTACTGGCCCAGAAAGCTGGAAAGACTTGTTGGCCAGAGCACATGTTCACGTCCCCTCCGTCGAGGCAGAGGGGGAGTCTGAGCTAAGGGCCGATCGCCGTCAGCTGGTTGTACCCAACTTATTTTTTTCTCACACAATGACACACTTATTTTTATTCAGATTTTTCATGTATTAAGGTGCTGGGTATTGGATTCTAATTATTATTCTGGCTGTCGCTGTTATATTATCTCTTTCAGGGTTGATTTTATTTACATTCTTTCGTTTTACATTGCTGTAATTTACATTGATTTAAAATGTTTTGAGCAAACTAACTGTAGTGGTGGGTTTGGGGTTGGGAGGAGTGATCAGCTCCTGCAAAATGTATTGGTTTTTTTTGTGCAAAGACAAAATGATGAAAAATTACAATGATAGTAATAAAAAGAATGATATAATGATAATCTGCCTCTGAAATCCATAAACATGCAGGATCGTCTCTTCCCGCCTTGCAGGTCGCAAGCTCCATTTAGTAGCTGAGGATCTCAATCTTTTGGCGGTTGATCATTGTTCCCCCAAATAGCTGTTTACAACTGGGTCATTCAGGTGTGCAAGTGGTTGTGTGTCCTGAGCAACTACGAGCCCGCTCATTGGTCCGCGGTTGAAGAGACTACAGATTGTATTTGGAAAAGACTTTCCATTAATTCACATCTCAGATACCTGTTAATTTAGTGTGTGTGTCGGGATAAACTGCTCAAACCATGGACTATTTGGTCATTTCTTTATTCTAAAAAAAACATTTGTCAAATGAATCAGTTTCCACAATGTAAACTTCTCACTTAACAGTACACACAAACCATTATTGGAGGAAGGAACAGTTAAGATAACAAACAACACTTTTTAAAGCCAAATGTAGCAATGGACCGAAGATTGGTGAAGAAGCACCGAACACAGTTAAATGTACAGGACGCCTGGCATCAGCTCAGGGATATAATGAACATAAGGGAGCGTTACAGAGAAGCCGGAATGATTCAACTGGCTGACGTTACACCACAAACATCTGTAAGCGACACAGAAAGCTGCCTCATTTGGACTCCAAACTTCTCAACTAGCCTGAGCTGGTTGGGCATTTTGGGATTTGTATTCCCGTTCCCACCTGGCCTTTGTGCGAAGTTAGCATCTTCACGTCTACCTGACAGACACAAGTGGCATGGACATCCTCGTCTCCCTCCCAGCAAACATTCCTTTAAACACATGGTTTTTTTTCTCCTGTATGTAACACGGGGGAAGCAACCACACGACATTCTGTGGATCGACGAGGTTTTAAAGCGATACTTTGGCAGAACATCCCCTTCCCTTTGTGAACCTCGTCTATGTATTTTCCACAGAGGCAGACTACTGAAATGTTAGCGGTGGGACCTCATTCTCCTCAAGTCAATAAAGTATGCACTATCTAAACTACTTACAATAACTAACTGGCTGCCTAGGGCCCACTTTTAAAGTCTAGTCAAATAAAGGGTAAACATTCCTCCAGGTAGTACTAGTCATGAGTTTGAGCGAAGAGGGCGACATGCTCTTCAACCATTAAAAGCTGCGTCGGTAAAATCAGCACAGCTATGAGTCGAAGGTGGTTTTATTTGTGAGGGTCCATGTTTTAAAGCAAAGAAAGAAAAGCCCGTCACTCAGACTCATTGGGAAGAGCAGGCTTGGCTATCGTGGGAACTTGAGTTTCCTGAAGGTCGTTTGGATGACTTTATCCCTGCCCAGGTGACCCTACAGTGTATATTTGCGTCTCCGCAATTCAGCTGTTGCCATGGGAACGAGCAGGTGGGTTTGGCTCTCTGCAGTCATGTTTTCTTCAACAGCTCGACAATCTGATGTGTTGTTCAGAAGTGTTTAAAGGGATGTGTGTGTGCTCAATGTGGAGGTAGGTTTGTTAGAATAGTAAAGGGGCTTCAGCTCACTGCTTTTCTAAAGCGGACCTCAGGGTCCTTACACTCGCATTTAAAGAGATGTGATGGATCATGTGGTGATGTGTAATGGTTTTATGAACCTTGACTAGAAGTGACAGCATTGTTTGTATTCCTAGAGTAACGTGAGTATGTATATACACACATCAATGAGAGGTGGGCTGCTCCACTTTGAGCCCGACCAGCGACGGGGGCATCTGCCCTGCAGCGGAGGAGGAGCTGGGAGGAGAAGCCCTGAGGCCAGAGCTCCCACTGGAGGAGGACGAGGTGGTCACTGCGGGGCGGATGAGCGGAGGCGGGGGGTGGTTGTGTGGCGCTCTGTTCTGGAGCGGACGCGTCTGCAGAGGAGGGGGCTGACGCAGGAAGCTGGGGGGAGCCGAAGGAGGCGCGGGGCGCAGCAGTGGTGGGGGCTGGGAGAGGGAAGAAGTGATCTGGGTGGAGGACGGAGAAGAGGAGTCGCCAGTAATGTCTGAGGGAGAGTCCTCCATCTTGACCTGAGCGGAGGGAGGAGGCGCAGAGACGTCAGGAGAGGGAGGAGGGGCACAGGGTGTACAAAACCAGACGGTTGGAGAAGAAGGAGGAGGTGCAGAGAGGAAGAATTAAACAGAAGAAAAAGGTCCTTCCGTTGTGTATATATACACACACTCACACATTAGGGGTCACAATAGATGAAAAAAAATGCAGAATTCCTGCCTTTCGGGTGGAACATGTTAAACTAGCAACTCTTCCTGATGTCCTCATGGAGTTTGCTGTGATCTCCATCATTTGACGGCTGTGTTAGAACGGCCATCAATGTCCCGACATTTAGCCACGGTCCTCTGCAGACTGTGTGCAGCGCGGGATAGATGTTGAGACTGAAGCAGCTCCCAACATGTCCCGGGCACTATCAGTCCTAAAGTGGAACGTTTGACACTTGAGGAATTCCCTCTGCACAGTTCTCCGCTGTGTGTCGCGCCTTTGTACATATCGGTCTCTTCAGTTATGACTGTTGGACGTGCAAATAAAAGCACCCCGAAGACTGGATCTTTTGGTACTAAAACCAGCCTTCCGTATAGTTACATCTCCCTGAGTTGCACAACTCTCAGAATACTAGGCATAGGTTTACAAATAGATGAAGGAATAGTTGTAGTAGAGTTGCATAAAAAGGCCAACATTTTATGGCATACTTTGAACAATTAAGAGCTGAATGTGTCCTTTAGATCACCTCGTCCTCCTCAGCAGCTCCTTCTGTTGCTGCTGCCGTGTCCTCGCCGCTCCTCCGTGGTTCCCTCTGGTCTCGGCTGGTGGCCACCTGCTCGGCCGCCCACTCCCTCAGAACCTCGTCCAGGTTGAACCTGCGCCGGTAGCTCACGAAGAACGAACTCACCTGAACAAAGAGGTAGAGATGGAGATTAGTTTTCCTATAAAGAAAAAGGCTTTTCCAGACAGAAGGATGAGAAAATAATTTTTGAAAAGCTGATCACAGAATAAACTTAATGGAGGATAGACTGTTTAAGTGAGGTCACAATAAGAAACTGATTGTGACCATCATGATGTCACCTGGGCTGGTGTCTTGGTCCCGATCACCTCAGCGATGGCGGCAAAGTCTTTGCCATAGCGACGGATAGCTGGAGGAGAGACGGCAGAAAGACATCAGGTTAATATTGCGCAACATGCGGCACAAAAAGCGGCCTTCTTTCTGCCTCCGTCAGTGTGCGTTGGAAGGGGAGAGAGAGGCGAACGGGCTTGATGACGCGTGCATTGCAAAGCTTCATCTGAGGTTGGCAGGGTGAGGTCACCTGCTCCCTTCCAGGCCTCCCCAGTCCACTCTCACACCACAGACACGTCTTCCAGCCTCTACTTTCGCCTATTCCGTTGGCACAACACAGCTGCAGCCGACTAGCTAATGCCTTGCTCAAAAGGCCACACTGACGGCAACTGTTCAATTTCTACTTAGTACTAAAAGCGTCAATCAGAACACAACCCCCCCCCCCCCCCTTTTATGCAGCTCTGTGGCGTGCAGAGCTGTGTCCATACTGGCAGACAATAAATAACCTCAGCCATAAGATGAATAACTGACTGAAGGATCCTTGATAAGACAGCGGCCTCTGTAACGAATCGGGTGCTGTAGATGCTGTGTGAGAACAGTAGCTGCTCAACTTCTCCCACAACTTAAAGTCAATCCCAATCACTCATCGCCAATGCATCAAACTACAAAACGGGCAGTGCAAAAGAAAGACTAAACATATCATGGCTGCAAATGGATGTGAAATATAATTAGTTTAATCTTAAAATTGTTGTTTTAAAAAAAAAAAAACTCTAAATAAAGCACATGCAGCTTCTGTGTGTGGAAAATATGAATATGTCAGAATGAGAAGCACTGGCAACATGAGGGCAGGAAGAAGATTCTCACCCTGCACAGCCAGTAGCTGCTCTTCTGTGGTCCAACGAGAGTTCATCTTAGGGACAGGCTGAGGGGCAGAGATTATAATGTGAGGGAGGAAAGAAGGAAGTAAACCGGAGAGGCGAGAGGTGTGAAAGTGACAGCAAGAGAGGGTAGATTAAAACTAATCCCAGTTCTGCAAGGGGGGAAATAATATCTTGTGGGAGGTGGGGAAGTGTAGAGGGAACATGCGAAAGGACAGGGACAGATCAGGAAATTAAGACATGCGAGTATGCTGACGGAAACTTATAGTATAGATGAAGATAAAACACAGATTTACCTCAGCAGGTTTTAAAGTGTCAACACCTTCGGTTAAACTCTGCTTTAAACTACTGTTGTTCTGTTTAATAGACTGGACCTGAGAGCAGAGACACAGGGGACAGTGCACAAGGTTCATTTGTTACGTAAACATGCAGTCACAGTGTCAAATTATGAACAGGTACTTTATGGAAGCGACTTGTAGGATTGTCATACAAGTTGTAAAAGACAAAGAACTCTCTAAATAAGAAGGAGTTAATTATATTCATCACATAAATAGGGGACTATTGGTGCACCACAAAGCTTAGGAGAAGGTAATGCATACCTGTCTCTTGAGCGACACCAACTGTGTGTCCAGCTGTCGTATAGTTACCACCCCGGCATCGTGAGAGGCTGAGACCGACATGATATCCCCCTGCTGCAGGTACATGCCTTTGGGGGGGCGGCGGCGGGCTCGGAGCGGGTGGTGGCGGTACTGAGCCCCGAGGTTTTCCTTCTTCACGGGCCCGGAGCGACTTAGGGGAGCCTTGTCCGAGTTGGCGTTATTGGGGTTTGGTTTCACTGCCTGTGTTCGCAGAAAAGAGGCCCCAATATAAGAAATCAGGTTCTGTCAGAAAGAAGCCTTTTTCTAAGAAAATCTATTAAAAAGAGGCACCCTTCCATTTATGTATAATAAATGAAGTTGGAATTGAAGGATAGATAAAAGGCAGACACTACGTTTTATATTGCTCACCTCTTTCTTGGTGTCAATCTCAAAGTCACTGTCGCTGCCAGGATCTGCTTCCTCAACCTCATCGTTACTAGGAAGTCAAAAAACAATTAAACAAACACGTGATAAGTATCATCGCCTGCCAACCACCTAAATTCCATCAAAAGTATTCTCAAAATGTGTGAATGTCTTGGAATGACGAGACGTAATATCAGTGTCTGATTGGTATTCACGAGGTTCTGGTTTCCCAGGACGATGTGACACATGTCATTCAGCCATGGAGCTTTGTAAATGTCACTGCTCAGAGGAGTAGATGAACTTATGTTCTCTTCCTGCTCAGTCCTTCCTCCAAAATGCATTCGTCCCTCATTTTGTGCCCCCACTAGTCATGCTTCAACTTTCATGGTGTCTCATACCTATCTTCTTTCTCTCTCTTGCTGATCAGCCTCCTCGCCTGTCGGTCCATGACGGAGGTCCTAGTCCTGGTCTTCTTCCAGCTGTAGTAGTACTTCACAAGGCTGGAGATCAGCTTGTCAGGAAGCTACACAACAAGAAATGTAGCATTACATATTGAAAGTCTTTTCTAAATGGTACCCCATATCCTTTGTGTGTGTGTGTGTGTTCTCCTGGTCTCTCACCATCTGCTGGATGCGGTGGAAGCTCTTGCCGTGGAAGCTGAAGGCCTGCTCAAACAGCACTTTGTCCTCCACGGTCCACTCGTCTGGGAAGGGGGTGAAGTTCGCCAGGTCAGCAAGGGAGCGCTCCACGTCATGTTTGTGCCATAATAACATGCCCAGAGCCTGAGTGGGCGGACACGCGGGGACAGGAAGAAATAAGAAGACTGAGACACAGATAAGCAGTGAAAGGAGAATGATCATTTAAACATTTTTATGGGTACATTTTGATTGTTTTTTTAAATCAAATGATCCTTTGCTGTAAGTAAGTACGCAGTCCGCCGTACCTGCTCCATGTTGTATCCATGTTTCTCTTTAGCCATCAGGATGTACTCGTCCACTGGGAGAGATTAGAGGAAGAACTGGGTTACAAAGTGAACAAATACCAGTAAAATAAGCAGCTATTAGGAAACGAGGAGTAAAGGGAAACAATCGTCAGAAAGAAAGATGCCGACCTACGGTCACATTGTTAATCATGCACCAACATGGGTATGGTGAGGTAGGTTAGAATGTGTGTGTGTGTGTGTGTGTGAAGCTTACACATTGCATCAGAGAGTTGGCTGTTGGGACACCAGACCAACATGCTTCTCTGGTCCTCATTATAGCGAGTTGGACTGTCTTGTAACAAACAAACAAACAAAACAGACATTTAAAACCTTTTTTTTATAAACACAAAGTAAAACTAGATTAGATTAAAAGTTTATGTTTCTACTTGAGCAAATATGATATGGCTTGAATAAAACTGAGATATCCCATCTGCCTGTTACATTTCAAAGGGGATTCATTAGGCCCTTTAAGACACGTTGGGCGTGTGTATTAAACATCCCTATTTGAAATGTTCCCCTCACTGATTGAGGACAACGCCTGCATCACATCCACGTGTCTAATTCTTTCGCCCCCATTTCCTGGAGAAAAGGGGACAATAGTAACTGGTCAGTTGACCTTCATTTTCTCTCATCTGCATTCCCTTTCTGCCTCCATTTCAATTCCTCCTCACCTCTACGTCTCCTCCAACATGTTTTCTACCCATTAACCCTTCCCTCATGTCATGTCATCTTTCACTCATGCTTTGTCTTTCAGCTTACCTGGTTTGAACTCTGGTATCGGAGCCTGATAATCTCCTCCAACTCTGATCATACTATCTGTAGAGAGAGAGAAAGAGTCTGTAGATTCTTCCAAGAAGTTGCAGAGCTGGATAAACTGGATCACACAAGACGGGCCGAGAGTCATCTAAAGCTTGACAGCGCAACAATCATTTCATATGCGGATCCCTCCAACAGGTCTTCCTAAAGGTGTATGCGCTGAAGGCTCTGCCTATGCTATAGCAATAATGCAGGGTGTGTTCTTTGCAATATTTTTCACACAAAAAAAAAAATAGTTCAATCTCAGATTAGAAATGGTTTCACTGAAATCTTAAAAGTCAGAGCGATGTGATGCCGATTGATCACAGCTCACCAAACATGACGTAAGCATACAACTATGTTAAACATATCCTGATTTCTCGTGTCACTATTAATCTAGTGTCAAGATGATGCTTAAAACCTCAGCTACTAAACACTTTGCCTTTGTTGTGTAAAGTAGCGCCATTGCTCGTTTTCCCTGACGCTCTTTGAGCCTAATATTACATTTAATAAAAAATGTCTTTCCTGGGGGTGCTCTTCCTTTAGTCAGTCCTTATTCCATTTACATAATCATGTGATGCTCAGTTTACAGAAGGAGAATTGTAATTAAACAGAAATAGCATGTGATAAATAACTTCAGGTGTGCTATTCCTAATGCTGATCACGTTTTCAGCACAATCATCACCAAGTGAAAATTATACAGACAGGACAGATGGGGGGGGAAGTATGACAGCGGATGGTAGATTAAGTAATTAGTGCTGTGGTATAAAGGGTAGAAGGCGAGGAGTGAAGAGAGACTATGGAAAGAGGCAGGGATGCAGATCGGCAGGGGGAAGAGCCAGATTACGATTTCCTCTGGGAGACACGATGGAAAGGGAGGAGACGGGAACGAAAGAAACTGGAGTAGCTGGTAAGAAATGGCTGAAGATGGGACAGGACAAGTAAGCAAACAAAGAAGACCGGAAGGGGCATGAAATGAGAGGAAAATATTAAAGACTACAGAGTAAGATTTAAGTTACTGGTCAACTGAAAGGGATGGTGCGAGCCGGAAGTGGGGGTTGCGATAACGTTAGGGGCGGAGTCTATTTGAACCCTCGCGAACCATTCCAGTTCAACTGTCTGATCTACCAAGATAGCATTAGCCCACGTGCCGTGTGAGATAACTGTTAAAATAAGAGATCAAAAGCCTGTCAGTATGTGAGGAACTAAACAGAGGACGGAAAGCTGTATGTGGGCAGAGGATAATTAAGATGGATAAGTGTGTGTGGGGGGGGGGGTTGGGGGGGGGAGCAGTGTGAATGTACTGAAGATGCACTGCAGCAATGCAATGGAGCGAAACCGTAACAGCAGACAATAAGTGGCTGAATCATTCGCTAGTTCCAGTGTGTGCGTGCATCCGTTTACCATGAGCATGATCCTCATCGCTGCTCTCCTCTTCAGAGTGGGTTTGGCTGTTGCCGTTGGAAACGGTCTTGGCTCGGCTCCTGGACAGGACCCCGGATCCCGAGCGCTCCATCACCGAGGGCATGGCTGCAAACACACACAAGGACCCCCCCACATGTAAAAATGTCCCCGCGTACAGACCCCCATTGATGGATAAATTGCAGTGTCGGCCTTATCTCGGATTAAGCTCACATCTCTGAAGTTGATTAGCGAATCGGAAGCGTTTGGTTTAACTTGAAACCACATTAAACCCAATTCCCTCTCGTAAAGTAAGACGGCACCGTATGCTGCTAACTGTGAAGCAGTCCCATGACTTTCCCTTGAGCTGAGTTTTTAATTTTCCAAACACTGGATTGCTGAGAACTCATTCACACTCACAACTCTCAGGCCATCTCGCCTTGACCCTCATCCCCACTCAATAGCTACGACCTGGTTGCCTGGAAACCGGACAGGTCTGAGAGGTCATGTTTGATTTGCGGCAGCGCAGGCGTGGATCTCCAGCGCCCTGAGACACGAGCCGAGAAGGTGACTGGACAGCGGGATGCAGTGAGGTCGTTTTCCAAAAGAATCAAGGTGGCCGCAGCTGAACTTTCAGTTACTTTAGTGTTCCAACATGGTTTCAATATTGTGAGCAGGAGCGTCGATTGTTGATGAAATGGAGAAAAAAAAAATCAAATGCACTTTGCGACTGAACAGTACCATTTGGTCAATCTATAATAACATTATTTCCAATCAGCTGCCACATCAGGCCCTGGACACCCAACATGGTTTTCCCATTAATGGAAAAGATAGAAAAGGGCGAGGTTCTTGACTAACTTTGTCTTTGTTCTGGTGATATGAGGACTAGAATTTTCTGTCGAACCCATCTTTTAAGACTTGATGTATTTTGGCATGTCTTTTTGATCATCACGAGACTCCAGCTGATTAACTCAAGTCTGCCTCTATTGCTCCAGTTAATTAAGAACATGCTCGTCGTGGGGGCACCACCCACTAACGGAGGGCTGGTTAGTGTCTGAGAATGTTTGCTTGAGGAACCCTGGAGCATACATATACTTCACTGAGCGAAGGTAAATGCCGACTGACAAAGGCTTCTTATTTCATCTATGTGAACTGATCGCCTATGGACGATATTAAATCCACTCAACAAGAGCAGCGGTATCAGTGATATTGATCCGTCGGGGGCATCACTGTAATCACTTCATCAGTGAAGACATTGATCAAGAGAAAACTTGATTCGGCACCAGAGTTCAGGCTTCTTATTTTCTGACATTTCACCAAGTGGTCAAATGATTAATAGAGAACAAAATCATCAAATTGGATACTCAAACATCAGCATAGTGACTTAAGTCAAGGCATTGCTGATTAAAATCATTTACCTAGTTTATGTACTTCCACAACCTTAAATGTGAACATTTGCTTTGTCTTAAATGATGTTAACTAGCCGTATTAATGATGGGCCCTTTTCACCATTTTCTGACATTTTTCAGACCAAAATCCTGATCATCAGCTGCAGCCCTGAACATTTGTGTGTATGTGAAACGAGATCAAAGAGGCCTTTTCTCCGCTATGGACTTCTATTATACCCATGCATAATCACACTTTTAGATGAAGAACGCTCAAATTTTACGTCCTATTTTTAGCCTGACATTAAGTCAGTAAAAATTAAAAGCCATGCATCACAGGAAAAAAAAGTCTAAGCAGAGCGTACACAAACCCTTATTAACACGCACGCGCAGGCTTCATCATCATCGTCATAACAGCAGACAGCATAACAGGAGAACAGGAGGGCCCTCCTGCATGAAGGGGACTCTTATTTTGAGTGCCAGCCAGTCTCCCCGTGCTATATCATTACGTGGCCATGCCTCGGTCTGTGCGTGCGTGCGTGCGTGCATCTCTGGGCCAGCGAGTCTCGCACGGGGGCACAAAAGACTAGACGGTCAGCTCAGGACACGGCGTGCAGGAAGTAACCCACTGGTGACGGTCTAAAAGCAGGTTTCCTAACTGGAACAAAGCCCGCACGTCGGAGTTACGTGACGAACGGGGCGACGTCGCCTCGCCGCCGCCGACCCCCCCGGAGAGATTCACTCGCATCTACACAACTCCGGTAGACAATACAAAGTGTCTGAGGCTCTCTCTGGGGGTCTTTGTTTGTCATGGCTCCCGGTGCCCCCCCCCTCTCTCCCCCCTCCCCCCTCCCTCCTTCGACCCCTTGGGCACACGACAGCTGTCCCTTACGAACTTCACTGAAAACTCACATCAGCTGAACATAGACGCGTATTCATGTCGAATTACGTGCATCGCCATGGATTTAAGTTTTGGGGGAAGTCACTGAAGCCTCTCACCCCCTCTCTATCTGAAAGTGAACCGGGGGGGGGGGGGCGGTAGCCTCGGACACTGCCGCGATAGCCTCGAACTCTGGAACCACTACTACATACATACATAAAAGGGCTAACGTTAAACGGACAGGATGTAGTTGTGGTAGTTTGCTTTTCTCAACCACCAGCGTGTGTTTAGTAATTAGATTCACAAACCTCTCACCACCGCGGGGAACTTCGCGCTCTCCTCCTGAACGTATTCAAATATTTTAAAATCTTGGCACCATTATTGGGTTGCTCAAAATCAATCCATACCTCCCACTGATAACCATGGTTTATGGAGTCTAGCGGGAAATAAAGAGTATATATGAAATTTGTTCTATATCATAACTAATTTATTTGTAGTCTGGTCCTCCTTGGTGCATAATTTTGACATCATTGGCTATAGTAAGTGACTAATAATATTGTGCCCATGAATAAGAGCACATTTTAATTTACATTTAGTATTTTTGTTTTAGAAAGCAACGTTGATATAATAACTGTAACGATAACTACTTTTTCAACATCCGCATTGTTTTTTTTTTCCTCGAAAAAAAATTAAAATGCAACGGTGGATTCACACCAGGCGCCTTTTCTTTCTTTTTTTAAAACCATCAATAAATGGTTTCTTTCTACGGTCAGTACGTGAGACTTTGGAGTCCTTTTGTTTTCCTCCACGCTCACCTCGCTGTTACTTTTACCCGCTGCTGGCACCACGTACAGAAGAAGAAGAAAAAAAAAACTCGCTTTCTAACATCAGACTCAACTTGGCGGCCTCTTCACGCCCGTTTACCTGAAAACGGCTGCGTGTTTGAGCTCTCGTGAGGAGTCATTTCTGGAGGCTGAAAGCCACACAAATCAGGCGACATTTTCCTCCCCTTTCCCAAAAGTGCAAGCCCGGGAGTCAGACCTGGTTGGTCGTTGGGATGCTAACGTTAGCTTGCCGGTTAGCTTGCGGCTAGTACCCTCGCGTTACATTAGTAACGACATTAGTTGAAAGTCGCGATAACAGTCCCGCTGTACCTGTGCTTCGGTTCCCTCCGCTTCGCCGCGCTCAAAACTTCTCTGCGCCTCGGTCCGCGGGTTTTTAATCCTCTTCGAAGTGCGGGAGGAGAGTTATTGCATCCAAAAGAGCCCAATTCTCGCCTAATTGATGCGCTCGGTCAGTACAATGAAGTGAACAGCGTGGATAGATGGAAGCAGCCGTGGATGTGTGTGTGTGTGTGTGTGTGTGTGTGTGCCGGGGGGGACGGACAACACCCGGCGAAAATTGAGGTGGGCATCCGCCCCGATGCGTTCGCCTCTCCCAACCAACCAGCCTTTTGGATTGACGAAAAGTAGTCCTGTAAAACTATTAACTCTCAAGGGTAGCATACTCTCAATTTTGTAATGTATTACGAAACACGTACTTTGACGCGCTAGTGTGTCTTATTCAGCAGCGTATCGTACTTAAAGGCTATCGGCGAGAAATAACAGTTTTAAAAACTGCATAATCTACTAATTCCCATTTAGACTATCATCCGAGGTTAATCTTGTTAGAACAGAAGGAGAAACATGGCGCAGTTGTGTTTTGCAGAAACAATAGCTGTAATAGACTTAATCTGACATCTATCAAAATCCCATAAATTAGGGACTACTTGCCAGTGTGTCGGCGGAGGGATTCGTCAACTGTGCATCTCTGTACCGAGGCAGGCTATCCAGGCTTGCTTTGGTGTGTGCATGTTGGAGAGTGGGGCACAACTGAAAATATAGTGTGTGCGCGTGAGAAAGCGAACGAGCCTTCACGACTTTGTGCAGGAACGAACAATGGAATAGTTTCAATTTACTTCCATCATTTTGGAGAGGGTTTAAAATGTCGAGCAATTCAAAGAGCTCTGCCTTTTGACACCATATGTGTGGGGGAGGGGGGCGTTGGACTGTGCACGTGATGGTGCACAGGTGTGTGTGAGAGTAGGATAGGGATTGTTTCAGTGATGGCTGTGGCTGGGTTTCTCACACCTGATGCTGGCAATAAACACAATAACACACACACACAGAGAGAGAGAGGGAGCTGCTGACATGTAGCAGCCTGTTCAAGATCCTCCAACTCTCTCATTTGGCCTCTCCCTTTCACCAACTCTTCATCATTCCAGTTTACTTAATTTACCTTATCGCCCTCTCCTCTGTGATTTATTTATTTGCCCCCCCCCCTTTTTTCTCCTCCACAGTCCAGCTCCCTGCTCCTCTTTACTCCTTCCCTTGGTGTCTGCTCGTTCTCCCCATACTTCTTTATTTAATCGCCCCTTGCTTGATCCTCTATCTTCTCCTGCATTCTCCCGCCTCCTCCCCCCTCAACCCTTCAAAATTAATATCTGCCCTAATTCTCCCCCTCCACACCCTCCTTCCACTCTCTTCTGTCTGCTTGTGCCCCCTGTTTTTTTCTGTTTCTCCTCCTTGTTGTTCTTCTCTCTCTTTCTCCCCTATCCCTCCCTCCTTTCTCCCCATCTATTTATTCTGCCAGCCCGGCTCTCCTCCCCTCCTTGGTGTCTCTCGCCCTCCCTCCTCTGCTCCCCATACTTTCTTTCTCTCCTGTGATGGGAGATATTTTCTTCCTGCCTCTCTCCTCTTCATCTCCTTCCTCAACCCTCCTCGTTCTCCTCTTCCTCCCCCTCTCGTGCTATCTCTCTCTCTCTCTCTCTCTCTCTCTCTCTCTCTCTCTCTCTCTCTCTCTAATGTCGCTTTCTGTTTCAACAGTGTGTGTGTGTGCGTGCGTACG